>NW_020456032.1:0-99909 GCF_003342845.1 Nothoprocta perdicaria | reverse complement strand
AAAAAAAAAAAAAAAAAGGTGAGGGCGGAGCGGGAGGGAAAGCACAAGGTTATTTTTGTTACGGGTACCTGGCCTTTGTACACACCTGCTTTCCCTGCCACGGCGCCCCGGGCTCCGCTGGGCGCTCCCTGGTCCCAGCTTTGCAGCAGGTCTGGGGTGTTCGGATGGGGGTTGTGCGTCCTCCAACCCGCTACCTCTGCCCATGGAATSCCGTTTTTTGCTGGCGGATGGAGAGCGTAGGGACCCCAAGCCATAGTGCTCCCACTGCYCTTGGCCCCTGTCCCGAGCCCTGCCGTGCRGATAACRCACCCCTTTTCTGAAGGAGAAGACKCAGRGAGGTTGTGGGGCTCTTGCCTGGGGAGAGATGTCTCCCCAGCCTCTGTTTCCTTCTTGCCTTTTGCCAAGGGGGCTCTTTCCCGATATCCCTCTATGCATTTTAAATCTTTACTGCAGGACAAATGTGAAAGAAAACAATATATATATATACGTATGTATGTGTGTACTGCATTTTCAGTGCTGGTCTGAATGACTCCTAACCATCTCCCCTGTGAGCGCCCACACGCAGGGCCCTGGAAAAGGCCAGACCGCCACTGCAGGGAGAGGAGCCCGTTTGCATACACCAAAGAGCCACCATGGAGCTGTCTGCAAAAGCCGGGTGGCCACACAGGGATGTCCCCATCGGCAGAGGCCACCTCAACTGCACCCCGGAGCCGAAGCAGATGGAAGGAAATTGGGGCACCTGAGCCATGGCCCTGGTAGAGGTCTTGGCTTCGGTCTCCTGTGGGTTGGACACCTTGTCCATGCTATCTCCAGGATGCCTTGGGTTAAGATGTCCCTGCGTCCCAGGCCCCAGCGGGGATTTTGAGCCGCCTGGGGGAAGACTCCTCTTGTAGCAGTGCCACCGCGGAGCGAGGGGACCTCAGCATCCATTTGCTGCTCTGACAGCATCAGGGCTGTGTTGCCACCCGCGCCCTCGCAGCCAAACCTGGAGCAGCAGGTGCCCACGGCTGCCCGTGCTCCAGCCTCATGCATGGATAAGCCCATGCCCGGCCCCTCTCCCTGCAGTAATCCCGGGAAAGGCCTTTGCAGGGCGCGTGGCTGTGCCGTGCAGCCTCTCCTGGGTGCAGGCACGGGTGCTTCCCAGCTGCTTCATTTGCTTTAACAGCCTCCCTGCTCTTTCCTTCCCCCTACAGCTGTTTGCTGCGGCTCTTTGGAGCCTCTTGCCCGAGTGAACATCCCCAGCACCGTTGGCCCTCTGCACATTGGGGCTCTCYGGGTTTTGCTTAAGCCGGGACCCGCGCTCTGTTCCCCGCTGCTAGGATGAGGTGGGGAGACCGTAACCTCATGGAAATGAGTTACTGAGGGTTCTCAGATCCTCTGTCTCCCTACGTGCTGGCTTATGCAGCGAGTGGAATGAAGCTCCGCTCCGGTGCGAGCTCTGCTGCGACCCTGCTGCCTCCCGGCCGGGCGGGCAGAGCCTCTTGCTGGGATTTATGGCTTCATTTCCTTCGGCGTACGCCCATCTGCCTCTTCCATTAATGCCGGGAGATTTAGCACCCGTGTCTTCCCCTCCTGCCTTCCTGGGAGCAGCGCCGCGGTGCCCGGTGCCGGCCCGGGCCGGGAGCCGCGTCCGCGCAGGGCACAAACACCGCAGGTCACTAACAGCTCCTCCGGCCTCAGGAAAATTGATAGGCCTGGCCCAGTATCCTCTGTCGTGAAGTCTGGCCTGGGCTCCTAGGCTTCGTTTAATAGAAAGGCCTTAGTCAACCAGTGTGAGCATAAGGGTGGATGCCGCGGGGTCCGTCCGGCTCGCTGATGCTGGGGTCAGTGCTATTGGCATCATTTTAAAAAATAAACGTATACCTGCTCTAAAAAAGTTAAGTTTGAGGGTGCTAGTAGAAGTTGTTCTTTGTTTCTTTCTTTCTCTTTTTTTTTCCACATTGCAACATTAATTTATGGCTGAGTTTCATTCAGTCCAGTAATCTGCAGCGCAGTACAGATGTCAGTGATACGTTGTCTGTGAAATGGTGCTAGGGAATAGCCAATTTGTAAAAAAGAAAACAAAACAACAACAAAAAAACTCTCCAAAATAAAATTAGCAAAAACATAAATTCCCATCCCTAAATCTGAGGGAAAAAAAAGAAAAYGTAAATCAAGTATTTTGTGGTATGTACAACACAAATTAATTTTACACAGAGATGTTTCTAGGAAAATGCAATTCTGCTAATTCATACTGTTTGTATGAACAAATAAAAATATATTTTACCAAGCGATGGTCTCGGTTGCCTTCCTTGTTGGCCGTGGTGGCCGCGGCAGCGCTCGGGGCCCCCATCCACGGCCTGGGCGGCCCCTCAACGTGCGGGGGACGCGTCCCAGCCTCGCGGCTCAGCCCGGAGGCCACCACGGCGAGCAGGGGGTCTCGGGGTGGCAGAAGGGCTCCGCGTCCAGAGGGGATTTGCAGGACAAACCCAGTCCCTCCTGGCAGCACAGGGAAYGTTCCTCATGCCGGCAATGTTCCTGCTGCCGTGTTTCTTTCTTAAAAGCATTGCACTTAACTGCTGGGGATGCCGCGCCGGTCCCCCGGGGCCACTCGTTGCTATTGCTCCCTACGCGCTCAGCACTTGAAGGTATAAAATACATTATCATTAAATCCAGAAGAGTCCCAGGCCAGTGCTATGTAAAGCAGCGTCTGAAGAGCGTGATGGCTTTACATAATGCAGCAACTGCCACTTAACTAAACTGAATTAGAATAATTGGATTTTTCATAGCGAGTTTTRTGGTTGCCCATGGGTTAAAGAGGAATTAGGTGCAAAGTGAAGGGCTACCTTTGTGCGCACCTGCAGCGCATGGAGGCGTCTCTGAGGAGATAAAAGATGGGTAGAGAAGTGTCAAGTGGCCTGAGCACATCAAGAACAAGCTGAGCAGAAACCAGGAGGGCGAAAAGTGCTGGTAAAGGGTCTGCAGTTGAGTCTGCTCTAAAAGGCATCGAAATGGTGGGTTTTGTAGGTGACTCTGGGCTTGCTGGATCAAAATCATGTGCCCAAAGAGACCCAGAATCTAGAGCAAACCTCCCCCTGAGCTTGCTAGGCCGCAGGTAAAAGTTCTGTTTTWCTGAATGCTCTTGCCAGGAACTGAGGTATACTGTGTATCTTTTATATAATATATATATTATATATGTGTGTGTGTAATTATAAGGCTTGTGCTGCTGTCTGTTTGCCTTAACCCTGTTCCTTAGCCACTAGCCTATAGCAATGGGAATAGCTCTGCTTCTCTTCCTGAATTGTGTTATTTCTCTGTTAGAAAAATCTTACTTAGCCACCAGATCTGTCCATTAATARCTTTAGTTAAAGCCAAACTTTATTATCCTCCAATTTCTCTCTGTGGTTAAGAGCTATGGTGTTAACTCTCTTCCTAATGCATACATCCAGAAAGGYAATAATACTGACTAATTTGTTATAAATCATTCAAACATCTCTACGTGAGTTAAGTGTTCAGCACCTTGTTTAACAGCCTCTTTATTAGCGAGAAGAAATCCTGTGTCAAATGTTCATGTTGATACCTTCAGCTCAGACGAAGCCTCGTGGCCAGTGGGAGTCTGCGGGAGCCTCCTGTCAATCAGGATTTTCCTGGTTTGCAGTTTGGGATGAATATTGTCAAAACATTTATTTGGGATCATTGCAGGGCCCCCGTGCTAATTCACGGGTTCTCCCCCTGGCCTGCTGGGGTCTGCCAGGAGGACACCAGCTCGCATCRGGGACAAAGCTGGAGACGGGTATTGAGATCCCCTGGAAGTCAGGTGCCATGCGACCAAAACTCTGAGCAGTTGGATCAGGGTTTAAAACAATCTGATCCAGCTCTGGCTTGGCAGGGGAGCCGTGGCTGGCTGTTCTGACATGCAGGTTATTTAACAGGGAATTTATGTGTCCAAAGCCTAAAAGCTTCACACAAAGAGACACAAATCTAAGAAAGCACCATGTTTCCAACTAATTAAGGAATGTCAGGAAAATATAATTTATTTCTCACCATCGCTTATGTCTACAGCAGAATTATCTCTTTTTTTTGATTTCTAATGGCTTTCTCTCTCACATTAATCCGACCATGAATTATTTTTATATAACTTTTTGGCATTGAAGCAAAGATTTCTTTTTTTTTTTCTCCCTTTACCCCACAAGTTGCAGCATCCTTGGATAATTCTGCATCGTGCTTGAAGGGAAGCACAGAGCCCAGCTCAGGCTTCCTGAGCTGCCCCTGCCCTGGCGTGGAGCTGCCTTCCCCTGCAGACTTTGCCCCTGCGTCTTCCTCAGGACACCAACTTGTCACTGTTCCCTGAGGCTTCCCATGTCCCTTCTTCTGTCACAGCGTTGGATAAACAGGATCTGCTTAAAGAAAACAAAAACAGCAGCCTTTCCTCCCCAAACGTTCTCCTGCACTTTTCAGGGTAAGTCATGAGGCGCCTTTCACAGCTCTTCAGCGGAACATCTCTGGTTCTTCTGCTCCTCATAGCATCTCCTCACATGTGCAGGCTGCTGCAGCTTTCACCTACACCAGGTTTGGTAGCTCCATCTAGCACATCTGGGGCTTCCAAGCCTCCGTGGGTGGCTACTGAAGTCTCACATTTTGGTTTTTTTTACCACGACTTGATTTGCATCTTGTTTTTTGCTAAATACCTGTTATCTGAAGCTCAACTTGCTTCCGAGTCACTGGAGCAACCTCCTAGGATGATGACCTTCAGAGTGAGATGGGGAGAAATATGAGGAAGAAAACAGACAGCTGAAAGGTGATATAGAGAACAGGTAAGAGACCCTTAAGGGATGCTTCAAATATTGTCTTTCTGTGCCATTTGTGTAAACTGGAGTTGCTTAGAGGCACCTTTATAGTAATTCTGGAATCTAGGGGGTCTTGCCTTTTGAGACAAAAAATACACAGTTCAAGATGGATAGGGCTGACTAGCAGGAGGGCATGAGGCTCCCATCAAGAATGAAATTGCACTKCTGAGGCTCCAGTCCATAAGGTTGGAGGACTCTGCTCTGTGAATGACATGTCACCACTAAGGACCATGAACCCTGCTCCAGACCAAATATTGCACCTCAGAGTGGGCTGAGGAAAGCCCAAGTTATGAACAACCTGCTGTATGTGGTGCTGTTCTGGAGTGCATCTTCCCCTTCTGCTCTTCTGGCATGAAAGTAAAACTTAAAAATGATTCCAGCAAGASTCCCTTAAAACCAAAGGACTTTTTGAAATGCTTCCCCATAGGTTTTCATTCCTTCCTATGGAAAATCTGCTGCCTTTGTGGAAAGCTGCTTTGCAGAAATGTCCACGTAATTAAAAACTAAGGAAACAACTTCCTGTAAAATGAGGTGGCACTAACACTTTGACTGACTGTAATTCCAACTCGCCATAAGGCAGCCAGATGGGGCAATGGTCAGAGAAAGCACCTATAAAGCTGGACATGTCTCAGCAGCAGGAAGGGAGCCCAATGTGCCAGCAAGTCTGTGACAGACTGGCTGTCTTCATSTGCTTGGCTGATACGTTGCAGATATCACAGAATGGTTGAGGCTGGAAGGGACCTCCAGAGATCATCCAGTCCCACCYCTGCTCCAGCAGGGACACCCAGAGCACGGGGCACCTGGGCGCATCCAGGCGGGTTGGGGAGATCTCCAGAGCAGAAGCCTCCCCAGTCTCCCTGGGCAGCCTGGGCCAGGGCTCGGGCACCCTCACACCTAAGAAACTCTTCCTCATGTGAAGATGGAGCTGCCTGGGTTTCAGCTTGTTCCCATTGCCCCTTGTTCTGTCACTGGCCACYACTGAGAAGAGCTTGGCCCCTTCCTCCCTACATTCTCCCATCAGGTACTTTGACACATTGACCAGATCACCTCTCAGTCTTCTCCAGGCTAAACAGGCTCCGCTCACTTAGTCTTTCCTCATACGAGAGATGCTCCAGTTCCTTAATCATCTTTGTTGCTCTCTTCTGGACCCTCTCTAGAAGCTCCCTCTTGTGCTGCGGAGCCCAGAGCTGGCCTTATGCTCCAGGTTTGGCCACCCCAGAGCTGAGGAGAGGGGCAGGATCCTCTCCCTCGTCCTGCTGGCAATGTCCTCCTGATGCGGCCAGGATCCCATTGGCCTTCTTGGCCACGAGGGCACTGCTGACGCATGGTTAACTTGGTGTCAACCAGGACTCCCAGGTCCCTCTCCGTGGAGCTACTTTCCAACAGGTCAGCCCTAATCTGTACTGGCACCTGGGGTTATTCCTCCCCAGGTGCAGGACTCTGCCATTGTCCTTGTTGAAGCTCAGGAGGTTCCTCTCTGTCCAACTCTYCAGCCTGTCCAGGTCCCTCTGAACGACAGCACAGCCTTCTGGAGTGTCGGCCACTCTGCCCAGCTTGGGATCATCTGCAGGCTTGCTCAGGGTGCACTCAGTGCCCT
Organism: Nothoprocta perdicaria; assembly: GCF_003342845.1. NCBI lineage: Eukaryota > Metazoa > Chordata > Aves > Tinamiformes > Tinamidae > Nothoprocta > Nothoprocta perdicaria. The sequence continues at coordinate 93,486 of NW_020456032.1, read as the reverse complement.
CACCCAAGTCACTGATGAACAAGCTGAATGGCACTAGGCCTGGTACTGACCCCTGGGAGATGCCAGCTCTATTTATTATGACCCTTTGATCTCTGCCATCCACCAAGTTCTCAATCCACCTCATTGTCCGCTCATCTAACCCACATTTCCTGAGCTTCCCTTTGAGGATGTTACGGGAGTAACACATTTATGGAGTAACACATCTCTGGATTGGATATATCTTGGTACGTTGCTTCTGTGTGCATTCGCTTTATATCGCWTTGGTTGAGCTCATTCTTGGAATCTCAAGGGTTGTGCTGGAAAATCATATAGAATTTATATTTCAAGAGAGAAAAACATTTTCCAGATGCAATTGGGAGATGCCATTCAACTGGTACAGGRGGGTGGAGAACACAAGATGAGGGAKCTGGCAGGGAACCTCTCGGTGCACAGAGCTGATGTGCTGCTTCTCAGAGGCATAAAATCGGGACTGGATCTGGAAGGAGGACATATAAATGGCTGCATTGCCATGTGTGATACAATCTCACAGACAACTACCAGCTAAAGGGATTAACCTCTGGCTCAAGTGTAGCTCTGTAAAGATGCAGCCAGCAGTTGCCACCTGGATCTGTGCAGATCCTAACCAAGAAGTCCCATTCAGAAGTCATGACTGTTTCAGGGGCTCAACTTCATTTTCTACCCTTTCCAAAGAAGCGTGGCCTTCGGGGGAGGTTTAGATCATCTAGGTATTTCTTAGAGTTTTAAGGGCACTCTAAAAGGGTTCAKAAGGAAGTTTTCTCTAATTGTATACAATTCCATCTTCAAAAGCCACTTGGATACTTTGCACTTATGTTCTGTGGAAAATTAATGGGAACTGGGTTCCTAAGGCCTCTTCTCCCAAATTATAAAAGCTGTTTGTTCCCTTTGGAACTGCTGGCAGTTAGACATCTGACTGGGACATGGGCCCCAGGGCCAATCACTTCTGAAACCGTTATCTCCAGTATCTCACTTCCAGGCACTTGGSTAGTTTCCCTGTTTCTCCATGGGACTACAATCTTGTTGGAGATCTTGTACAAAGAGGAAACGAGCCTGATTTTAGGGAGGCTTTCATGCTTGTTTCTGGGTTGTTTGCATGGTTTTCTTGGAAYGTTACTTGTCTGCATGGCTCTCGTTTTTTGAGTTTTTTTGTTGTTGGGGTTTTTTTTTTTTTTGCATCCTGAAAGTGGAGCTTTAGTTTATCCCAGAGGAGCTGTTCATTCTGGCGTTGTCTTCAGATATTAGAGATGAACCTGTGTATATGTCTCTTTTGATGCTCACCACTTTCACTTTCCTATTTAAAAGGGTAAATAATGATGTGTCTTGGGAATAAACAATATTCAGGAAAAGCTTCTAGGTTTCAAAAATATCGACTAATTTTTGGCAAGAATGAGTTGGCATAGCCATGTTGACTTCGAGGGACCTGCATTGATTAATGCTAACAATGTGGCTGATCCTGTTTCTCCAGATGTTCTGATAAATGTTTGCAGATAACGAATCCTGTCTGGAAATCCAGACAAGTTTATGAATGTTTGTGGAATAAAGATGTCAGGGATGGCATTAAACGGGTCCCTGGGGCTGCCTAAAACAAGCAGTTTCGCTCCAGCTCGTGCTACACTGGGTGCTGCGAGGAAGACCCCCGTTCAGCCATGGTTTAAGCCACTGTAGCTGCTGCTGAAGCTGCATTTATCAGGTGAGTGATCATAGCTTGCTGCTTCTCACAGTGTGTGTGACATAAACACCTATTATCTTCACTTGTAAGCCTTCTCTGCGGCTCACCTCGGGGCAGACACTTCCGAGGGCTCAATTACAGGCAGTTAACTGCTTGACAACCCTGTTGGCAGATGTGGACGGAGCGTGGGCTCTGCATCCCTGCAGACAGCACAGCTCCCTGCCTGCTAATGAGCCATCAGCAGGGGTGCTTGCAGTCACCTGGGGAGCCCAGGGGCTTCCCAAGGGGATGGGAAGGATGGAGAGATGTGGTCTCCACCTGAAGTTCTTGTGGTTGGTACAGGAGGCCACTGAGAGGTCCCCAGCCCTATCAAACCCCATTGAGAAGGAAAGGCAGCATCCAAAGGTAATAGTCATTCTTCATCCCTCAAAACTGTGCAATTCAGATAAAAGAAACTTTTCCCCAGCTCTACCAGTGCAGAGATGTGACACGATCAACCGAAGAGCATGCAGGAAGCATGTGGCAGAGCCTAAAAACATGGGCAAGTTCCTGATTCCTCAGCCCCGCTGTTGTTGCTTGTAATATTAAACCATACATAAGTCCTATTTGAGGACTAGACCTCTGCTGTCCTGCTGATCAGAGAGCAGAAAGTCTGTCCTTGTGCTGGAGTCACTGGCCAAAACAGTCCCTCGAGTGTCTAAGGGGGACAATCCCCACCGCCCTCCTCAGACTGGTGGATGGACATTGGAAGAGAAGGTCCCAGTGGGGCTGCAGCACCAAAAGATGCCTTCTGAGGAGTTCTCTGGAGACCTGCTGCTCCGACCTGCGCAGCTGGTATACAGAGGAGGTAAGCATCTCCTGATAGCGATCTGGGATCTTTTAAACTTGTATTTACTTAAAGAGACTTTGGTTCACCTTTTAAAAGGCAGTGGAAGGGCTTCGTGTGGCCAAGCAGCAGCTCTAGTAATCAATCAGTTCCTCCTAACGACCAGCATCCTGCAGCAGTGAAGGGCCACAATCAATCATTACCTATTATTATTACATGATGAAATCCTAATTATGGGAGGGAAACACTGCATTACACTTCCACATTCATCATCCCCATGCTGCACCCTGAGGTGGCACCTTTCAATCAAGCTGAGCAAAGTACTTAACAAATGTCCATTAACCCTCTCTTTCCCCTCTGCCTCCTGGTTCAGCAAAGGCTAAAACTGAGGCAGAGACAATGCAGGAAGAAGGGTGCAAAAGAGAGGTTATTGCACCAGATGCTTCCAAGCACCCCTCAAGTGCCCTTACTAATCCCTAGCAGACAGACCTGTGTATTGTGCCACACTGTGTATCCTAACCAGCTTTGCTCCTAAACGGACCATCCTTATATCTGTGCAAATGAGATTTCTTTTCTTCTTTGCTGGCAATTCTAAACCAAATTTTTTAAATGGAAACAGATTGATGTTCTTGGCAGATCCCAAAGCTTTAAGACAAAACAAAACAAACATAAATCTTGTAGTTTTGGTTGTTCTCTGATGAATTATTTTGCTGGAAACAATGTGGAAGTTCAGAAGTACTTCTTTTGATAAGCACACTAAAACAAGTTTGCTTCTGTTTTGAAAATAAGTGCCTTAAAGCCCTTTTCTATATCTGGTAAGATCAAGACAAATTAATGAAGCATTTTGCTGCCAGGCAAGGAAAATTTTTGCTTAAAATATTGGTCAGAAGATTCCCACTTACTTTAAGGGGCTCAAAGCTCTGTCATGAATGAGCCTTCTGTGGGGCAGCTGGATGGATTTAAATGACCTCAAGGTCCCTTCTAGACTATCTTCTGTGACCCTACGCCATTAATCTGTGTTCTGATGGTCTGATCATAAATTACTGCTGGATAAAGAAAATGTCATTTGACAATACCTCCTTGGCTGCTTTAGCACGAGCTAAAGCACAGTGTAGGTAATGGATCTTGGGTGCACTTCTACTGCGGCTCATCTCGATTTCTAGTGGCCAGTGTTGGGTGGGGAGGTGTTGTAAACCATGCAAGGTCTTCCTCTCCCTGTGCCTGCCTTTCAGACAAGCTGAACAGGAGAGTGCCTAGCTCTGTCCAGAGACAGTGGAGCGGACCCAGGTCAGCTCTGTTCCTGCAGGACCATGGTAAAGCTAGACCTAAATAGCCACAAGGCTGAACTCTCTTGCCAGGATAGATCCAACAGACCATGCCAGGGAGTCCTTCCCCACCGCAGAGCAGCAGCAGAGCCTCTCCAGAGATGCAGCTGGTCTGGTTGCACATGCAGGAGGGTTTCTCTCAGCATCACAGCCAACTAGGCCGATTTAGGCAAATGTGGACTCCAGCTCTTCCCATGGAGGGAGCTCACAGCAACGCCAGTGGTGTTCTCTGGTCCCACAGGTGCTATTCGCTCTTCCTGGGCCAAGTCGCTTTTATATCCACATGACTTTTCTTCGAGCAGTCTCATTTGGTACTCTCATGATCTTAAAAGAGTACAATCATTATTTTTGCCATTTTTTGATTGTTTCTTCTACTCTCCCCATTCTACCATTTCCTTCTGATTGTACTCAGAATGAAATGCTTTTTCCTGTACAACAGCATAAAGATGCAAGGCTCAGTAAAAACAGTCGTCTGCTGCAAACAGGGGCAGTGTCCTATGTCTGACTCCATTTGGGGTGACTGTGTGATGTACTGGGAAAGCTGAAATTTGGGTATATATCATCAACTTCTCTTAGTCCTGAAGACCAAACTGACCCCAGACTCCCACTGAGCTCCTGGAGAGCTCTGTCTTGGCGAGCATGCCATCAGGCTGGAGAAGGCCTCAAGCTGCTGGTCCAGGGGACTCCTCCAAAGCGTTTCTTCTTGCCCGAGGATCTTCGCAAGATTTCATACTGGTACAGGTCTCCTGACAGCAGGTAATGAAGTGACTGTTAGTGGTCCTTGTTTTATGGTGAGGAAGATGAGGCAAAGAAACCATAGTGTAGGTACTCAGCTGCAGAAACAAATGGAAGCTGGGCCATGAATCTAGTGGTACCCAACTTCATTCTACTTCCATAGGCCCTTAGTCATTTTGCGAGACTTCTGTTTTGAAGCAAACAGAAGGCAAATGGTAGCTTGTGCTTGGAGGACAGCCCAGTACCTGTAACTATCAACACAAGCTCTCTTTCTTCTTTTTTGACGATAGAATAAACCTCACCTAGACAATCCTCGACCTGCACCACATGGGAGTTATGTTGTCTCCTGGCAAGGGTATTTCTCCATTCCTTGAGTGGATATTCTTAGACAGACCTTGTTTATAAAAGCGTTAGGAAAGCCTTCACAATAACAGAACCCTAATTGCCCTAGAGTGTGTATTAGATAAATAATAAATGGGAATAAAGTATCAATAGCAGACATCTGTTTTCCTACTGGCCTGCAGCCATATCTCTGTGATCTCATAAGCCAAGCGAGGTCAGGCGGGTTCAGCTCTTGGATGGATGTAAGTATGCAGACAGAAACGCTCATAGAAGCCGTATCCTGGCATGGGAAGCATATGGGCTTGCTGTCCACGGGTACCTGCCCTCTCTGAATGCAGAGGGAGCGATAGGCAGGTCATGAACTTCCCGAAGGTTAAAATTGCTGAAATCCGAGAACCCACTGACAAAAATCTGTGTGTGTGTGTGCAGGTGCATGTGTGCTCAGCATGTGTATTAAAGAGAACTTCCGTGGGGACATTGCTCCTGGAAGTTATGGCATATTCCAGTTTTTTAAAGGGTGCTGAATGGCAGAAAGGCACCAGAGCTGCTGCCTGGTAGGTCGACAGCAGGAACACCCAGACAAATGCAGATCTGTCCTATTCCCGGGAAAGAGGTAAAGGTGCAGATTTTGGAAGGGTTTGAATAAAAAGGGAGGCAGAAGAGTGTTCACACTGATASGGCAACTCTAGATGTAGTTGACTGGCCTTAGTGGGACCTGTCTTTGTCAAAGAGTGAGAGAAGCAGCAGCCAAATGGAGACTCYGAATCCACCACATTACAGCAGGAGATTCTTGGTTTGCATAACGAGATTTGCTTAGCTAGGGTACAGAGATGAAGAGATGCAGAAGTATTTTCTGAGGCAAAGGAGCAGTGCTTCAGTTATTCTCATAATTAACTGTAGCCTTAACTGTGCCTTTAGGGCCATTAGTATGGCCCTGCTATATAGTGGGCCATACTATATGACCCACTATAGTGGGTCTGACTGCCCACTATAGGAGCCCCATATCCATCAGTCCAGAGTCCCTGTTTGCATGCCAGAGTAAAATCATCTTGCAGTGCAAAAATGGTGTCTGTATGGGATGCATTTGAGGTGAKAAAATACTATGCTATGCCAAGCAAAATATCTTCTTCATGCTAAAATTTCCCCCTTGGTGGRTGGAGACCTCAGCGCCTCACCTGCCACCACAGGTGGAACGATGCTACCAAGCCTGGGAAGCTTCTCAGGTGGGTCAGTGAGACAGAAGTTGGTCTAAGGATGGAGCAATGGAGCATTTTCAGGGCTCTCCATGGCTGCTTGCTGACTGGTACTTGGCTTGGAGCTTTCTTGGGCCTAAGCTGGAGAACCTGTGCTATTTAGCTGCTGCTCAAAGTGCCCCTCCTTTTTGTGTCTGTTGTCTGCAACTGATARAACACATGGTGTAATCACGGTCATAGAGTATTCTTGGGGGAATATTTTAGTCTTATGAAGTTGCTTGTCCTGAAGTTGCTTCTTCAACCAAGATTGGCTTCTTAGGGAGTCGCAGCATGCAGAAAGGTGTGTGGAAGATGGCACAAGGTCCCTCTGTGCCTTTGGGATTTTGGTGCTTCTTTCAGTGGAATTAGTTGCAGTCAGAGTCTTGCTGCTAATGAACCCCTTGAGCTGAGTAGTATCGTTACATGATTATAAGTCTAGCTTTGCTATTGTGAATGAGGACGGGCTGGCAGAGGGTGGGACTTCTKATTTTATTTGAATTAACTTCTGCTTTTGAGGCATCAATTACACTCGGGTCGTGATTTCTAGCTTTCTTTTCCTTGTAAGCGTTAATGCTAGAAATGGAGTTAAATAAGACGGTGGAGAGTYGCAAGTGTAATTGTGTGACTCCATGTGCTAGAGATTTAAGAGGAATGTCAAATATAATGGATTTCATGATAAAGACTGCAAAAAAATGAAACGGTAGTCATGTATGCTGACAGCTCCTGGAGTGGTGCAGAAGTTGTGCTGATGTTATCATCTACTTAATTAGATGTTTTGAACTCAAAAGATTTCACGCTGGGAACATCATTGGCTGAATGTAGTTATAAGGGAGGGTTCATAAGTAGTATTTGGCCTCTGAAAAAGGCCAATTAGTCTAAGTGACACTTTAGCCAAAATGACAGAACACGAGCAATTGCCCAGGAGACGGGTCGCTAATGGGGGACTTCCAGGTCCTGTCTGTCTGCCTGAAAGCTGTCAGAAATCTTATTTCCAGGCAGGCAATTCCTTGTTTACATCTCATCTTATTGAGGGGAAATAGCCATTTTTATCTGGTAGTGTGAAAAGATGCAGGTACCTGCCCAGAGGGGAGTGGAAATGGAGAGGGRGTCCTTCACGTGCAGGTTCAAAACAACAATAACGTTAATAAAACGATATAAAGCGTTAATAAAATGATAATAATGATGATAACGGTTCAGAACGAGCTCAAAAGGACTGAGCAGAGAATTCCTCAGCTCTTCTGTTCACCCTGTGGTCCAGGTGGGCCCTACTCTGCAGCCCTTGGTGAAGGCTCCCAGAACTGTCACCACCCTGGTCTCTTCCTTGCTGGGCACCTAGAGAGCAGTAGCACCCAGTTCCCCACTCAGGTGTTGAATTCTGAGTAGTTTCTTCTTGGAAGAGGTTAAAATGAGGCACCTTCATGAACGGAATGATCTGGGTTAGAGTCCTTCCATGCACAGGATGGGGAGCTTTCTGGAGTTCAACCAAAGAGAAATTGTCATGCCAAAATATTAAGGACTGAGCCAGAATTAATTCTGTGCAACTGTGAGGTCCTAAAGCCATGTGTAGGCTTCCTCTGTACTCAGTGGAAACCCGGAGATGCTTCCAAAAATTGGCTGAATTTAGCCATCTGTGGATGTGTGAATCCCAGGTGTTAGGTAGAGCGCGTGTAGGCCAAAATTAATTATATTGAAAAGAATAATTCTTTTGAGTGCAAGCAAAATACCGYCTGCCTTGCATTTATATGTTCTCTGAAATCATTTGTCACCAATCTTTTATAATTAGATCTTGATTTAAGCTAATTGTTATATGCTTTGTTAATTCAAAATGTGCATTTAAATCCCCCTTGGAAGTAATGAGACATAAGTATGTTTTGAAGATATATGAAATATTTTAATGGCTTCAGAAAAAATAGTATATTGAAATATTCTACCAATTTGCTGTTTCTAAAATCAACTATTCTTTCCATTTGGAGGGGGGRAAAAAAAGTCACTAATCAAGTATCAGGAGTTTTCTTGAACTATTTTGCCAGCCTGGGAAATGGCAGAAAATATTGTTCTGGAAATGTGAAAGCAAAGTACATTAGTACATGAAAGCGTTTTAAAGCCACTGCTGAAAAAGTGGTGACGTGRTGGCTTGGTTCCAGTTTTGCATCTGTGCTTTTTGCCTTTTGTCACCACAGAAATTTCAGCATTGAGTCATTTTGCAAAAGTTGCTTAGATTCCACCAGGGCTGAATTTGCAGCCTTGCTAATGTAATTAACGTCTATTAAGCGAGCGCGCGCCCTGAGCAGCTTAATAGGGAAATCTAATAACGTTTCCTATTGGAATGCTCCCCGTTAAATTGTCAGAGTGCTCGGGTGCGTGTTTTCTGTAGGCAGCGTTGCTTAATGGAAATGTTACACAAATTAGTATTAGGCCTTTGGTGAAGGGGGATCTTTAATTTAATTTGATTTTACAACCAGGCTGCAGGTTAGCGCCTCGGCCTCGCCGGCGCAGCCAGGCAGGATTGGGCTGTTGCTGTGATCACCTCTGTAATGGCTCTTCCCAGCCCCTGCCCGCCGAGGGGCTCCGTTATTAGGCGTGCTGTAAATGGCATTAACAACGTCCTTGCGGAGCAATAGCGTGGCGGGATGGCCGCCGTAAAAGACGGAGTCCTGGGGCTGACCAGTGTTTCGTTTTTTATTTTTGGAGGTGGGTAATAAAAGAGGAAAATGGAAAGCTTGTGCCTTTATTTTTGTTTGGCCGAAGGGGGAAGCRAGCAAAGGTGCAGATGTTGGCACAAAGCAGGGCTTGTTCCGCGCGCCGGCTTCTGGAGCCCCCGTTGAGCTGGCTGGGGTTTCTGCTGTGCATTTAATGGAGCAGGACCACGGCCCTGCAGCCAGACCCACGACTCGGCGCTCGCCTGCRTCCTGAGGAGCAACCCGCGGGAGAGCCGTGAACACCGGCTGCTAATGCACCAACCTCACGACATGGACACCGCGTCCACTTTACCCGCGGGGGAGATGAGCTACAAGAACAACGTTCCCATTGCTTCAGCCACTGCAAAGACCTGAATTCTCAATTATTGACTCAAATGATGCAGGTTCCTTGTTCAGAGACTCTGCTGGCCTACTGGGCTAGCAACTCCCCAAATTTTGCCTCTTTCCCGGAAAAATCCAAGTAGCAAATGCCCACCTTGTGTCCACGTCTGCAAGATACACTGCAAGTAGCTTGAGCTGGGGTGGTGTAGCTCTGAGTTCAGTCCAAGCAAAATGTTCACTGAAAACGGCAGGTTTTCTCCTCTTTTGTTTCTCTTTTGGAAAGAGGAAGGGCCAAACGTCCAGCAGGACTTTGGAGGGCAACAAGGGGGATTTGTCTCACACATTCACCGAGATGCTGCAGGAAACCTTGCTGTTTATGTGTAGAGGGAAAGGTCTGCCTCTCTCTTCAGGCTGCTGTTTAACTCTCCCCAGGATGAAACAGCTAGGCCAGGAATTCTTAAATTTTTCATTGTGTGGGAAAAGCTGTTTCCTTCCCTAGTAAGGATAGTTTCTTCTTCAGAGTGGACGGATTAATCCTCTCCCATGCACCACCTTGCACTTTGGGTCTCGGAGAGTGGTGCCTGGAGTCCCTTTTGCAGTGCAGGGTCCCTCACCGATGTGTCCGAAGTCAAGATCCCTTCCAGGATGGTTTTCTGGTGTAAACCAGGCCAGTTTTGCTATAGGAGTAATAAATCATCACTTTGCTGAGCAGCCACCTTCAGTTCTGGTTACCTTAAAGCACCAAAGAACCTGCAAGCAGTTTAGTGATCTGCATCATCCAGCCAAAGCGCAAGCCGACCTTGGATCAAGAACAGCCAAGTCTGATGTGGATTTGACTGCAATTTTCCCTAAACCATGGGCCCAGCAGTTCCCTCTCAGTAGTATTTAAAAACACTAAATCCAAAGCAGTAACAAAAGTATATGAGGGCAGGAAAATAGGAAGAGGAGTAGACAATAACTTAAGTAAGTGGGTGCTTTGACTGAAAGTCATTGAGTAGGGAAATTAAGATGTTTCTGGTATTTCAAAGGAAATCAAATTAGCTGTTGGTACCTGTAAGACCTTTGCTTTTGTTTTACTCATGGATAGTAAAGAAGCTTGCAGAAGATGGCTGGGCTCCMTTCCACTCTAAAGCTAGGGAAATTGGGGCAAAAAGATAGGAAATAACGTGCTTTAGACCACAAAATGAATGAATGACAGAGTTGGGAGCAGAACTCAAATTTTTCTTGCTTCAAGTCTGGGGCTGCGTGGGCCCGGAAGATGCTGATAGTTTCCCCACTAGGAACGTGCAGGCTCCAGCCCCTTCCTCCTCCCTGTGAATGAAGCACTCTTACAGCAACAAGCCCATAGCTCCCATATGGTTTAACTCAGCAGCCCGTGTGCTTGCTGGAAGGTCGTACGCTGAGGCATATCTCTCAATGGTGCTGCTTGAGATTAATCCTTCCGCTTTCTTGATTTGGTAATTGACGTTAATAGTTTAATGACTGAATAGGGTAAGTTTTGATACCATCAGCACATGGAAGCAATCAATGAGATGTTGGGTCCTTGGCAGGAGTGCGGGCAAGAGGAGATGTTGCATTTCTCATGGTTTATTTTGTTCTTATTTGACTCCTGCAAATGCAAGCAATTAGGCAGGGACTTTGCTGGTCATGTAACTCGTCGCCCTGGGAGCAGCAGAGACAGAGCTTGCAAGGCCAATAATCCTTGACTTTCTTATGCTTGCTGATTATTCTGCTAAGCAGAAAAATCCTAGCTTGTGTGTATGTGTGCTGTTTGAATCCCTCAGAGATGCCTTGTTCTTAAAGACCTTTTTCTGCAGGGGCAGTATTTGGTGATGCTGATGTGAACAGGAGTTTGGSATTTGTGATAGGCTATCTGGTTTAAATCAAACAGACCCACTCTGAACCCCAGCTCAAAACACAAATGAAGCTTACAGCACGTTAACAAGATGGGAAAGTCTGGCCAACTCATCTAATCTGTTCCAGGCTTCTCTTTGCTTCCAGGTGTTCATGTAGGATCGCAAGCCAAAACATCTTGGGAGAGGCTGTTGCTGTCATATACCCAGCCCATCTGATAAGGCTAGTGCCTCTGAGAAGACATGTTCCTGCAGGATTCCTGCCCTGGCTTTGCTGCCCAAAGGCGGCAGGTTGGAGCTGCAAGGCCAGATCCAAAGCGTAAACGTAAAAGCACAAGTTATGTTGACTGAGTGCCTCACCAGCTCTAATGCATTCGACGCCCTAGCTCTCCTCAGAGACGTACACTTTGTTCCACAGATGAACAACGATCTTTCTTGCCCACAGTCACACCAAAAGCCTTTCTGAAGGGATGGCCCTTTGCCTGCCCAGATGCTTGCAGCTCCATCAGACCAAGCTCAGGGAAGGCCAAGAGCTCCTCTGTCCCCACATATGTCTATGTGACTTACCAGAGGTGCACGTTGCCCTGCAGATAGAGCCCTGCTCGAGCTGTTCAGGCATGTCCAGGCTCTCGTTTGGACTTAATGAAGAAGGGAGAGCTCTGTGCTAACACAGGGAAGTGGTTTGGGACTGGAGCTGGCTGCGCTCTTCTGCACGTTGTTTTTCTTGCATCAGAGCTGAAGAGGCTTCAGACTGACTTTTCTGTGTTTCTCTAAATCATCTGTGTATTCTGCAGCACTCTCGGTACTCGCTTTTTTTTTTTCCCCCCCCCCAAGAGCTGAATGTAGTCACTTTTTTCCTCAAGGCTTCAGAGGAAATGGAAAGGTACTTATCTTATGTTTTATTCATTGTAGTCACTATCTCTTGTTAATTTACTTACATTATTTACAGAATTTTAAAGTATTTTGTGTGTCAGGCCCTATAAAATGCTAATTTTCAAACTGTATCAGAGGCAAACATCTTTCCTAGGCCTCTGGGTAGACAAAGGGTCATCCCCATTCTTAATTTATTTTTCATGATTCTATATATAAATGCAATAAAGTCTGCTTGAATGGCAGATCTCGGGCAATCTAGTTTGCTATGTGGTTAAATTTTATGAAGATCCATTGTAGTTATGTTACTGGTACAATAAATTTTGGTTTTGATCTATTGCCCTTAATTACTAAGGATGACTGAGCCTGGTTTAAGTACAGGAATACTACCTTGGATCTTTGCCCTAAACAGGAATGAAACATAAAGTTCAAGAAGTTCACGTAACTTTCTGAAAAGAAACTAAGCTTTATTTTCACAGTTGCTTCTTTGCACTCCCTGATTCCAGCGAGAGAGGAAGTGTGTGGGGGGAGAACCCAAGCCCCAGAAGACTCTTAATGTTTTAGATTGTGTCTGTGAGCTCTTGGAGAATTGGTCCTGTTCCCAACTATGGGATATCTGAATCTTTCTAAGTGGTGGGACAGTTGTCACCATAAAGTTGGGCAATTCATTAAGATTTAGGGACATATTTAGATAGTTTAAATCACACTGATGTGCCTGAACTATGTATTTCCTGCTGGCCAGTTGTCCCTAAAGGCTGAAGGCCAGTCAATAGGAAACACTTAGCATTAAATTTCAGTAGTTAGGTAGTTAGACTGGCAGAAGAGGTCATGTGTATAATGCCTAAAGGTAGAYGCTGTTGCCTTAGCATGTCCTATGAATATACCTCTCTTGGTCACAGTCATGTTTGCTGTACTTATCCAAAATTAGGTGCCTCTACACTCCTTTGTCCAGCTAATARGACGTTGGCGGTCACAATGCAAACCGTAAGTGCTAATTATTCCGAGTATGCTAATTGCTTTGGAGAAGTCTGAAAGGCTGGGGGAAATGAGATATTTAATGTTAGATAATGAATTATATACTGTAAATTGTCTCTGGGGCCGGAAGAAGGAGGTGCCTGGATGGTACTGGAAGCAATGATGGGACTGTGCTTGGAGAGGTTTAGCTGAGGTCCCTTAAGCCCTATATTATCCTACAACTTTGTTGGAGTGAGATTTATGTCCTTGAGCCTCTGTAATRCTGTGCTCCAATTTGACCATGCCCTGGAGCCTGTCCTGGGAGGGTCATGGTCCAATGTGACCMTGTCCAGGAGCCACAGAAGACCTCATGGAAAGCTCACCCACAAGGATTAGCCATGCTAACGCTTTGCTGGAGGTCTCTGCTGGGTAGACCAGGTGTTATATTTAATTCTGGCAGATGCCATCATGAGGTAGGCTGGTTGCTGTTAAAATCCTAGGGGAAAGCTCCTCCAGCAGCTAAACTGGGTGCAGCTGGGTGCTTGACTCAATCCCACGTAATTTACTTCATGGGAAGGTTCTTCTCCTCAGTGTGAAGGCAGTGAGTGGCTCCACCATTTCTCTGTGGGCTTTTCTTCAAGGGAAGATCAGATTGGACTACGCACAGCGACTACTTAATTTCAAACTTAATTTAAAGGCAGCATTATTCYGGCTTACCCTACCAGAGGGGGATGCTCTGATGTAATGTGGCTGATCAAAAGATGTTGGCAGACTTGAAGACTTCATTTGAATTTGTGGCCACTCTGACAAGCGAACAGGGATATCAAGTTGATTTTCTCTTTACAAACACATGGCCTTGATTATTTTCCAGTGCTTGGAGTTCCATGAAAATTTAAAAAAAAATATTCTATAGCTGCATTATGGCACGTAGCATATGCTAGCTGCATCATCTTACTCCTCACTTAATTAAGTGCAAAGTACAGTGCTTTACTGGGGACATGAGTCTGGAAGAGGTGCACCAGTGCACTTCAATTAGATCATGGTCATCTTATGGTGCAACTTAGACTTACAATGACGTTTCTGGACCCTGTCCCCTTGGAGGCTGAAGCCAAGCTCTCTGCACCTCCAACGCACGTGTCTGTTGTTTCACCTAAAGAAAACAGCTCTCTCAGCTCAGTGACAGTTGCAGGCTCAAGAGCCAGTGTCAGCAGAGGGAGACATGGCCCTGCACGCGACACTCGTGCTGCGAAAGAGGTGGCTCAGCCCCAAGGCTGTACTGGGGAAATGGTGGTCCCAGGGGCACCGCTCCACCAGCAGATGCGCAGGGATGTCTCCAAGTGGGACACCACAGACCAGATCTTCAAGGTCTAGCTTCATGCCTTAACTCTATATCATTGTTGCTGCTCCCTAGGATGCTTTAGCTGGTTATGGTTTTTGGATGGAGCAGCTGTGAGGCTTCCTGATGTGATAACACTTTCTGGAAAATGAAAAAGGTTCTGTGTTGAAAGCCAGGGAGATTGTTTCATCCTTCCTGTCATTGCTTTGGGAAGAGGTCCCAGCACCACTTTTGTAGTCCTGACCACTGTAGCCACAAGAGCACAGCTGAACTCCTTCTGCTGCTCCAAAATTAGATGTTGTGTCCCCCACAGAGGAATGCCTCTGATGAACATGCAGACAAGCAATTCCACTAYGTTCAGGGCTTGTAGAATTGAGAAGTACAAGCTTTGCAAGCCTGAGGAACTACTTAATGATAACTAGTTCAGATCTGAGGGTCTGCTCTTCATGTCGGTCTTGGCTTCTCCGGATTTTCTTTTTCAAGTCAAGAAATATGCAGGTATGTGGCGTAACTTTGCTCAGAAATTCTTTGCATGTGCACTGTAGCTAGAAGGAATACACTTAGCATATTAAAGCTGTCATTCTGGTAAGGAAAAAGAAATCCTATTTGCAACCTTATTTAGAACACTCCCTTCATCTTAAACAACAGGCTACCACGTTAATAAATGCAGGCGCTAAGGACCTGTATGCACCTCATCTACCAGAGAGTGGATTTCTCTGCGTCCAGGGCTAGCATCTCAGATCTCCTGGTGCTCGTGCAATACTTGGTGCCCAAAATGCACCCTTCTTTTGGGCTGGTTGTGGGCTAGCCGGGTCTGCTGCAGTCRTCTGCTGCCCAGCCCCAAGGCAACAAGCTCCAAATTACCCGGGCAAATCTCTGCAAGCAGCAGCACTGTGAAACCTTTTTGCTTCCAGGTGGCAGAAGTGAAATTATATTAACAGAGTGGCATGCTGTCAGATCATTTTTATGAAGTAGGCTGGTAATAAACCCGGTAACCCCTGTGTTAACACTCAAAGCAGGTCCTTCTGAATTCCTGTTSGGTCTCCATCCTTTAATCAGGAGATACCTGTTCAGCTCAGTAAAAGTCAGAAGCAGAATCCTGGCTCAACAATGATTGTATTAAAGTTAGTCTGTGTGGGACCATTATGAAATAGGGAAAGGCATCGGGAACTGGCCCATGTGAAATTAATGGCCCACTGCAGATAATAACACTTTGGGTGGAAGAGGAATGTATTTCCTCTTATATAATGTATTCCCTGGCAGTGAATCAGTACCTTGGTCCAGTGGGCTCATGGATGTCCATCTCCACCCCCTCACACAGCCTCTTTATTATGTACAAGACCAGCTGCTTTTTCAAGCACTGGATCCGACTTGCAGAGGCATTGTCCAAAGTTCTCCCTTTCCCCAATCCCAGTTTGTCTCTTCATCTGCTCCGAAGAGAAAGACTCTTTCTTAATATCTTGATGAAGACCTAGCAGATGGCATTTGCCAACATCAGTAAAATCTGAATGAATAAATTTATCTGCTCCTAAAACGTCCTGCTCATTTGGTGTTGTCAGAGCCTGGCCTTTGGGATGCACATTATTTGCCACAGGAATTGCTGTGACACCCCAAGCAATTATTGACTAAAGCAACAGGGAGGTAGTTGCTGCAGAGAAAAGATTTCTTTTGGATAAGACCAGGGAAAAAGAAATAATGGAAMTTGCTAGATAGTTATAGGATCTTTTTCATGTGCAAAATGTAATATTTGCCTATATGTGGCACAGAACAATTCTTTCTGCAAGGTGAGGAATATCCAAATATGCTCTAAATAGTTTGGTGCATCCAAACACAGTAGCAATTTTTTTTTTTTTTAATAAACTAGAACTATAAATCCATGTACCTGGAGATAAACAAAAGAGGGACACACTTTCCTGTTGAGGGCTACAATGAAACACACATGGATACCAGAAATCTGCTTTATACACATGAAAGCTAATGTATTCCAAGCGGAGAAACACCATCTGATCATTTCCATTGTACGTGCTGGACTGTATTATCCTTCCAGGATGTAATTTGCTTGAGTGAAATTGTCATTTCTATTCTTAAATAGCTACAGACCATGGGGCTAAAGGCAGCTCTCCAGAAAGTGACCTTGAAGATCTCGCACCACTACCAACGTCTTGTTTAAATTGCAGAGAAATGCTAGGACTGCATAATAAGATTTTGATTATCAGGCTAAGCTGAGCAAGGCCGAGATGAAGATGGTGCTGGGAACTACTGCTTAGCCCCTTTTCCTGGACTATTCAAAATGCTTTTCTTGACTCTGTTCATCTGCTATCTTTTCTCTGCAAGCTTCCTGGAGATAAGCGTCAGCTCTTCKTGGACAAATATTGTTCATAAAAGATAGGGGAAGCGGAGAAAAGCTGTTTGTTTTATACYTCACTGTGGTGATAAAAACTTTTGGTAGGCTGCAGCGCACAGACCATTCTCCTTTTGTGCTCTTGGCAGAAGCAGTTTGGGAATTATTGATTTCTTGCGAAATGAAATGCTAACAAATGTGTATCAACAATGGAAGGTGTTCCCTTCTCTCACTAGAGGTTTTTCGAAGCTCTGAGACCTTTTTTGTAACGTTCCTGTCCAAACCTCAGGTCAAGAAATTCAATGAAGTTCATGGAAAAATGTAACAATAGGGCACAGTACTCTGCTTGTTTAGTTGGCTTCCCTTCTTGGATGCATGGGGCAATATCTGTCGTCAATGAGCCCGCCTGAGGTGTCTGAAAATACTAACAACTAAATCTGCATGAAATTTTGGACATAAAGTAGAATAAAGGGATGCCTTCCCCTCTACCCTTAAAAACAACAGTGATTTTAAAAGTTTATCAAAAGAATGATCTTCTGGGGGCTCCTTAGCAATTCTTTTCTCATGTCTCTCTTATTTTTGAGTTATGTGTTCTGCTGTAAGTCCACATGAGCTTGCACYACAATGCAGGTCGAGGGAGCTGCTGCCAAGCACATCCTGACAGCTAAACTGGGCACCACGCTGTGCTTTAGAGGTACCAGTAGCATGGGGGAAGAAAAGCTGCGCTTGCTTTGCTACCTCCCACCTCCTAACAGGGAAAAAGAAGGGCTAGTGAGCAGGGAAATGAATGGGGATCAGCCCCTCCTGGCATCCACTGAACCCTTAACTGGGAGATTTCATCTAAATCTCAGTAAAATGCAGCTAATCCATGTGCTTTGTTACAGTACTCGGCACGTAAGCAGCCCTCCAGCGCTGCTGCCACGTCCCATGCTCTGGTGCACCGGTGCCGTGGGACCCAGCTTCTCCATGCAGGACCTTCCCGCACAGCATTGCTGCTCGCAGGGTCCTCCAGGCGCGCGGAGCTGCCAGTGCAAACTCCCCACACGCTCCCGTTCCTGTAGTTTACGGCTTTCACTGTTCTGGCAGGGAACAAAAGGATCTGACCTTCCTAAGGGCGAGCAGAGAAGTTACTAAATAACCACGTTCTCCCTTCCCCAAAAGGCTGTAAATCGTGCTGAAATGGTGGTTCCAYGATATGCCAGATGAGAAGTTGTTGTAGAGCGCCTCGTGATTTTCAATTGGATGCGAACCAGGGGAAATGCTTTCTTCTGGAAAACTAGAGCTTTCCTTCCTTGGCAGTGCGCGCTAAATCAAGGTCTGCTCCCTCTCTGCCCRGGCTCTCGGTGAAAGCACGAGCCACGTCCATCAGGCTGGGACGGCTTGGGGTCCACACCATGAAAACCACCGTTTTCTTCCTCCCTCATCCCCCAGGGCACATAGATAATGTAGATAATATTCAGCTTCCAATAGAAGGACAGCTTTAGACTGTCCTTCAAAATACCAGGGACAGCTTCAAGGTCTTTAGGACCTCCTGATGATTCAACAAGGTAGGGAAGGAAGGATCCAGGTGCTGTGGTTGAGGTGGGCAGTGCCAGGAAGCTTTGAGGATTTGGTATGCTCTGTTTTGAGGACAGATCTTACTAGTGACAGGAGAACAAGTGATATGGAAAAACTTTCCTTCGTAACTTCATAAATGGTCCTGAAACAAGATCCCAAAGCCAGCAGGTGAGTYAATTAAGCCTTTGGGCCACCAATCCTTCAGCTCCAGCTTACTTTCATTCCCTCACCTTTTGAAAGAAGGCACAAAAACAAGTGTTACAACAGGCTTGTCTTTCCTTCCTGCTTGTGTAATTTTTACAAAACAACATAAAAAGACACACTCCTTCACAACATAATGGTTCTTACACACCACTATTTCTAATCTCTTTGTTATTTTTTCATGTTTAACATTGTTTTGCGAGTGACATAAGTTAGTTCCTAGCTGTGGAAGAAGTGGTTCTGAGCCAAAATGGATTGCTGAAAAGAGCACGCTGCACCTTGTTGCTGAGGGTTAAATAAGTGTGCCTGGGAGGTTAAGCACTAAGATGAGAGCTGCAGAGCCTGAGTACCCCCCTGTCCGCACTGGATTACCTGGATACATACTGGATATGTCACGACATATCTCCCCATGCCTGGGAGATAAGTAGGTCTCACACCTTGTAATGTTTCACAGGGTAAATGACCCCAAAGCTGTGAGCAGCCCTCCTTGCTCACTGAGCTCTGTTCAAAGCTCCTGAGCAAGTGTGACACTCACTGCTGCACCAGTTGCAATTTCCTAATTTATTTAAGTTGCAAAGCAATCATTTCTAGCACCATAAGTGCTTTGCAGCGCAAACAGGAGAAGCGTTGTTCGTGGGATGTTGTGGAGAGCAGCTGAGCTGTGTGAAGGCAGCCTTGGTGTCTCTCTCCTGCAGCTTTACCACCTGGGAAGGCAGCTCGTGTCCATTCTGCTTCCATGGAAATAAGTGGTAACTGCAAGAGACAAGAAGGGGTTTGAAGCTCTGCYCAGCCCGCATGCGTTCCCCTGACCTGTAAATAACGCTGGCCTTGCMCCCTCCGTGGCTGGCAATCTAACCTGGCCTGAGATCAGATGTCCCCAGGGGACCGACAGCAGCTTGTCTCTCAATCATCTCTCTCTCGCTCAATGTTTCAGTGGGCCAGAGCGCTTCTCTGCACCCAACATTTGAGTCCTGTGTCTGTCAGGCCACCGGCACTGGGCTGTGGTCTCCGGAAAGCCTCCTGGTGTGTTTGTTCTTTGATTACGTGCGCCGTGCACCGTGGATGTTAGTGCCTCAGGTTTAATTCGCTGTGGCATACCTTGTTGAGAACATGCTGGGCTGCTCTTACTCCCCATGTGCTTTCTACTCTGGCACCAGTGTGACTGTGCTACAATTCATCTGTCTGTGAGTTAAACTCACTGCTGCTTTTAGCAGGGACCAGGCCAAAGCATCCTGGTGAGCTAATGATTCTTGGTTTTGGCARTTCTGATCTGTTCAGAGACTTAGTTTTGAATGTGTGTGGGTTTATTTTTCTTGTTTTGTGTATGTGCTTTATTGAATTTTGCCTCGGGCCAAACATGAAGAGGAACTCACACCACATGAAGATGTCCCTTGAAGGGACTTCTTCCTTTCCACTGGTTTTGCAAGAGCTGAAGAAGGAGGCAGGCAGACTGATGATGCAGAAGAGCCCCCATAGTTGATGGAAGTGCTCAGTCCTTGTCCGGATTCGGTAGGCAGCTCGACCTGAACAGTGGCAGTTATCACACTAACCATTTGCTGTGGAGATCTCTAATGAGCTAGGAACGCTGGAATTTTTCCAACACGTCGCCCCTGTTGGCTGCCCTCCCATTTGGTCATGCTAAACGACTAGGTAAATAGGTCTTTCATGAAATCTAACACTCGCCCTACCTAATCCCCCCTGCCTTCAAACTGTGGGGCTAATCAGTTGTTTTGACATAACCAGGATCCAAATTCTATAAGGAACATGGCCAAGAAAAGTTCAAATCCAAGACCAAGATTAATGAGAACTTCAAAGAAATTTACCACCAAATGTTACTAATTTAATACACCCTGTGTTTGAAACCAATGACCTAATTGGAAACTATATTCTTTAAAAGCCATTATGTCCCAGCTCTTTAGTATTCTGAAGGTGGTTTCTGAGATCAGAGTAGGTTTATGTCACGTGGTACGACTGGCTTAGTGGGTTTCCAACACCACCTCCCTGCAACACGGATAAAATATCCTGCTGTTGACTGTATTAAGCAATTGTGTTCTTAATGCACAATAAATAACAGACTCCAAATCAGACAAACAATTTCCTTCTGCTCTCCAGAATATGAGTATAATATTACAAATCCTTTAAAGACGGTTAGAGAAATGAAAGCTCTGATTAAATTTGTTGTCACATTGCCAAAAAATCAGCACATTTAGAAAAAAAAATTACTTAGCATGAAAGTGTACRCTGTGCTATGAGGATGCCATTGGTTCTTCCCAGAGCTTCACTGAGGTCTGCTGCAAGTGTCCGAGCCAGGGATGCCACCTTGGTTGATGTCTCGGTCACCACGGTCTGACTGGGACTTGGCCTTTCCTTCTTGCTGCACTCACAGCGTGTGGTTGTGGTGGTGGGAACCGTGTTGCAGTGCAAGGCTGGTTCTCCAGTGTGCTGCCCTCACCACTTGATGCACTGAAATCACCCCTTTCACATTGCAGATCTGGGCCTGGAGTTTCTAACTCAGCTTGTTGGCAGCCCACACTTTCTGGGGTTGATATGGCACTTTGTAGTGAATTGGGTCAACTTGTGGAGAAATACTGCTCTCTTTAGCRAAGACCCTGCTTTGACCTCCACCTGCTGTGGAGGGCTCAGGCATGCCGTGCTTGGCTTGGTCCATATGCCTGAAGTGAATTACTTGGGATATACTGGAGCCAGTTTCAAGGGAAGGATCTGAGCAGGATCTGGGGTACCTCATGTGCAAGYACTGCCACCTCACATGCCATTCAAACCCATTGTTAATGCACAAAATGAACCATGAAAAAAGAAAGGTAGATGAGTGTAGAGACTGGCTGTAAACAACTTACCTCCAATTTCAGAGAGTAGTATGGAGTTTTTTTTTTCTAGATTGATGGAACTCAACTCTCAGAATTGTCATTCTCTGAGGAACTCCTAATAATTTGGAAATAAAAATGTCTGATTGAGATCATATCATGCCTCGTCCCCCAGCTTGGTGTCCTCAGTCGAAGTGGATTTCCCCTTTTCTGTCTAAATTAAATGAACAGAGTACTTATCAATTCAAAAATAATCATAATAAATATCAATTATTAATTATATCATAATTAAATATTMATTGTATCATAAATATTATTTATATATTGTGTATTGTGTTAAAATAATTAATAATTATTATTAAGGATAGTTTCTTTTTTGTCATTCAGTATGGCAAAAAAGAAAAGTACTTGACCAGTCTGGAACAACTTGGATACACCGGACTTAAAGAAAGATTCCTTGTTTTCACATCAGTGAAATTTTGCCAATGAGTGCTTAGCTCACTTCAAGGAAGGTTTTTCTTGGGTCATTTTCAGAAAGGAGTTTAAAGACGAAAGCAACCCCCAAACCAAATGGGGTTCTTTGTTGATGAAGGAACAGATTGCTAGTTAGTCTGGGATTACCTAATGCAGGTCAGCCCGGTGCCAACCAGTGGTGTTTGACTAAGTTCAGCTGAGCTGTGTGAAGACCCTGCCGTATGAACCTCAGGCTGCGCAACGAGTGTGTTATTAATTTCTCCTTGATGATATTTGTGCTTTTGTCTTCTGATGAGGGAAAACATCCCTGTTAAGACAGTGCTTACACCACACTTGGAGGTTAAGCACTCATTTCTCTCTTCTGCATGCGCTAAATTGTGCTCCTGAGGAGGAGTAGATGTTTAATTGATTTCCTGGTCGGGGCCTTGCAAGCCTTGTGGGGTACGTGCCACCTTAGGAGCTGGGCAGAGCTTGAAAGGCTTAAGTACAG
This sequence comes from Nothoprocta perdicaria, assembly GCF_003342845.1. NCBI lineage: Eukaryota > Metazoa > Chordata > Aves > Tinamiformes > Tinamidae > Nothoprocta > Nothoprocta perdicaria. The sequence goes on along the minus strand of NW_020456032.1, from coordinate 71,421 downwards.
AAGAGMACATATTTCCCAGAAAGGGCAAATCTGTATTTTATAAACCCTGCAGTGCCCATTTTGCTCACATTCATTTTATGATTATAATTACATAGATTACTTTTATTTCAGATGAAGGAAAACAATAATGAAAGGGCAACGAAATRAAATAGCTCAGAGAAAGATGGAAAACACTGTGGTTTCTTTTCATGATTTTTAACCCTTCAGCGAGAGGAAAGGCTGTATTTGTAGAGGTACATGAAAACACTGATTTCTATCTACATACAGGCTACTAAGATTTCAGTCTGTTCTTTTCAGTATTCAGTTCTGTGCTTAAAAGTGAATCCTATCTTTTATGTGCTTAGATTAGTTCTGACTTTCCAAACGTCTTTCACATAGTTGGGAATGCATGCAACCTATATATCTAAACAAATAATGTTGCAAAAAAAAAAAAAAAAGAGTTTAGAGGGCAGGTCAAAGCTCTAAACTGTCCTCTGTATTGGTACCTACAAGTGATCAGCACTATAGAGACCAACAGCTCATAGTCAGACCTGTCTGTACTGCTGGCCATTTGTCCTAGATGAGWTAGCATTGAACAAACCTTTCTGTCTGTGCTGGAAATTTCCATGAGACATTGACAAAACTTGGAAAGTGCAAGGAGAAGAAAAACACACTGCAAGGAATTTTGATAATACCAGAATGCTTCATAATGGTTGTAGTCGAAGCGTGTATATGCCCATTCCTTAATGACTGTGTTGGCGTGTTTCATTTTTTATAGATCTATTTCTTATTTTTTCCATGCACAAAGTGCATAGATTCGCCCATGTTTTCATTTGAACAAAAATGAAGAACCAAAATYCTAGATTGCAGATTTTTCTGCAACTCAAATGGAAACATCTTTTGCAGAGACTCCAGCTCCCTCCTAGGAGAACAGAAAGTATACGAAGTATAGAAAAGTCTACTGCAGAGCTCAGCCCGGGGAGGGATCCCTTGGAGGGGCAGAGGGTGGAAGGGCTCCATGTGCTGTAGCTTGTAGCCTCCACCTTCCAGTGGCCCTGTGCCCATGAAAGGGAGCAACTCACCATCGCTGGCTGTGCTGTGGCTTGCAGAGCTCGCTGGTGGATGCCCTGAGCACACAGAGAAATGTCCGAATGTCTCCAACTCCCCCAGGCTCCCTGGCGGGGTCTGAGTGAGGATCTTCAGCCTCAAGAGTTCATTCAATTTATGTGCTTTGGACCATCAGTCTGAGGGTGGCACTGCCAGACCGAGGTCCTGTATCAGGTCCCGGTGACAACGGTCAGAGTGTCAAGCCACAAGCTGCAGGGAGGTGGGTTTTGGCCGTTCTCAGTGAAGATGTTGTATTCGTGCAGGTGCAGTGGATGAGATCCAACACACACCTCCTGTGGATGAGATCCAACACACATCTCCTGTGTCTGTGGTTTGGTACGTTCTGTGTACAGTGACTTTGTCTATAGTGATTCTCTGATGTTATTTTCCCCCCGCTCCATAGCACGAGCACCTAGGAAGCTCTATCTTCAGCAAGGCCCTCATCCTTCTCTCAGTTTCCTGTGAACTTTGCAGTGGTGAAAACTACCTTTGRTTTTTGTGGTAGCACATGAAATCTCACAGAGGCTGCAGAACTTCGTGGATATGCCCCTGAGCTGGGCAGCGACTGGACATTTGTGATGCCTGAAGCTTTGGGAGCACCGATTGGGAGCACGGGTTGGATGGACTTTCTCACTGCTTCTCCTACAGGCAGGACCAGCACTCATTCCTGCATCCTTGGCAAGCTGCAAGGAGCAGGGTTGGTGCCCCCCATGCCCAAAAGGCGACAGCAGGCTAATAGGAAAGCAAGCAGATGTGTTTGTCTCTGTGCAGCAGCAACCAAGAAAGGAATTAAAATTATGATATGTTGCCATGGTGATCAAGTCCCAGGATTTGGCTGGGAGAAGAAGTGAGGTTGCAGCTAGTTGCTCGTGAATTCCTCAGCAGGCTTTTCGATACCCCGTTTCCTTTAAATGAAACTGGAGAAAGACTTGCAGTTCATCGCGGGGATAAAAATTTTATGAAGCTAAATCTAGGCAGTGTTTTAGTGTCAGTCAGCATTAACCCACAGCATGAACACATAAATAATTGAGATTTGAAATACCCTAGCGCTCTAGATTAGGGCATTCACAGCACTCGAGAGCTGAGCAATGGGGAAAGCCGCTGAGCCTCTAACCAAGTCCCATCCGCATCCTCATCCAAGGGGCTGGTGAAAACATCCTTCCTGGGGTCTTCCTGCTGTCCCATTTMTTCTGGCCATAATAAAACAACCAGCTAAAATCTGACAGTTTTCCACCGGCTTGGAGTGGGAGGAGGGTTTAGGTATTTAAGAAATATTTGCATCTGTCTTTTCTGTGGGCAATGAGGATGATGATTGTTTCTGAAAATAGAGATTCAATGGAGATTTTTAAAATTATACATATACATATATATGTATTTTGACGAACTCCAACCTTGGTTCCTAATCTACATGAACAACAAACTTCAGCAGAGATGATTGAAAAAATAATTTTCAGTGAGAAAAAAAACCCTAAACAATAACTTTTAGCTTTCTACCAACAATAACACTAGACAAAGGAAAACTGACCCCAAGTTTTGCCCCAGTTTTGATTTTAATCTTTTTTTTTTCTGCTTCTTCACATTTTTAGAGGCAAAATGGGAAGGGAAGCAGAAAGGGGAGGACAGGCAGATCTGCTGTAGAGCTGGACACAGGACCAGGGGCATAAAAAAGTGTAGCAGAGAAAAGCGGCAGCTCTGAGGACTCCGAAGCTCCTCGCCTGGGCCAGGGTTCGTGGCTCGTCCCTCTCTCCTTCTCCTTAATCTCTTGGATGTGCTGCCTTCCTTTGCAGTAGCTGCTTGGAAAGGGACAAGTCTGCTCCTCATGCCTTTTGGTGGGAGGTTGCTATAAGTATATAACAACAAATTCTCCCTTGAGGAGCAACCTGCTCCTGTAGGATGGGTGCTACTAGCTTTGGTTAGAGCCGTCTAAAGACACATGCGGAGTAGCCCAGGTTTGCAGCTTTCTAATGACCATGTCATGGTGTTATATCCACTTTCCACTGTGAATATAAAATGAGCACTTTGCCATTAGAGGACACAAATGGAGGCATATTGTCCTGATGCTATGAGATGAGAAGTGCCTTCAAGTATGTTCCCCCATGCTCTGTTCCTGTGCAGAGCCCAGCCAGGTTGCAATCAGGGTGACTCTTACGAGTACAGGCTCCGGAGCACTTTTTACCTCTAYAATGAATATAAAAGATGAAATCAAAATATGAAATATTTTGATGAAATGTATGAAATCATCTTCTACAGGGCTCCTGCCTGGTGCTTGTGTCACTTGAGAGGGAGAGCAATGCAGGTCATTAAGGAGCCACTATGAAGAACAGGGGTAGTTGGGTGACAACTCATGTCTGTGGACATGCTGGTGCTGACCTTGGGAACCTCCACACCCCTTCAAAAGTCCATCTTCCGTTTTCATGCTAGTTAAGTGTACTTTGGGCCATTTTCAAGGTGGAACCATCACATCACGGCAGCTGTGCTGATGGGAGCAAAGCATCAGTACAGCTGGGGCTGTGAGTAACCATTCCTGGCTAAAGGACCTGGTGGGTGGAGAAGCCACYAGGTCCTTTATAAAAGGAGGGATGAGGCCCACCTGGGGAGAGTGGTGTTGGAGAAGATTGGAGGTAAGGTGAAGTTAAGGGCTGTGAGGATCTATGTATCCTGAGTTCTTCTGTCTTTGCTCTCCCCAAAAGGGACTGTGGATGATAGTTGGGAGGGAGACCAAAGGAGCATGGGCTATTGATGTGTGAGTGGGTGTTATTCTTGTAAGCCATTTGTGTGTGGTCTGAGGTGTGAGTGTTCACTAGTGCAGAAAGAGTAATTTGGACTAAAGAAAGATGGGGGGTGGGTAATGGATAGGCTGAGCTGCCCGAGGTGTCTTTTGTGAGGTTGTCAAGGGGGAGAGGCCAGCATGGTAAGCTTTGCTGTGGCCTTTGAGGAACTGCAAAAGTTGGATGTATGAGAGTGTCTGTAGCATCCACCACCCTGTGTACAACAGGACCTGATCGTATACAATGGTATTCAATGGGGTATTTGATTTTTAGGGGAAATGGGCTGTTGTGGAAGAAATGTCTCAAATGCTTTCAGTATTGAACATTCTTCCAAAGCTGTGGAGTTCAGAAAAAGGTCAAGAATGATAGTTTTGGGGCACACAGCTATGTTGCTCCATCTCTTTCTCTCTTCTTTTTTCCCTTTTTTTCTTTCTTTCTGTAGCTGGGAACCTAAGCTGGCCCTTTCCACCCCAGGGAAAACATGAGAACTCCTGAACATCAAACCTCAGAGTCTTCCCACTCTGCCCCGAGCCTGGTTCACAATGGTGCTGCTGTGCGCYCATGAGGTAAGTGATTCTGCTTGGCAGCGTCCCTCGCAGATCAAGAGAAAATAAACACAAAGAATGACTCCCGGCTCTTTCTCTCTGGTGCTACACTTGGGCTGGCTCCACCGTGGCATGTGAATAAAGGGTAAGGTTGGCTGCTGTTGGATCAGTAGGTTGATTTCAGGTCTCTCTTAGCAGGCTACGAGAAAACAAAAGTACTAAAGGAAAGACTTTTTCCCTCCCTACTGTGCTAACCCAAGCCAGACTCGTGTGATTGCTCGCTCGGCCTGGGGAGCACTGGGCTTTAGAAGCCCTGGGGTGCAGAGGTGGGCCAGGGCTCTGGTTTGAAACAACTTTTCTTTTGACAGCTAGGTTTGAAGGGCTTCTAGAGCTGGTCAGAAATGGAAAATCACTATGTCTCTGTAGTGGGAATCTTTTGTGTCAATTATTTACTTTCTGTAGAAAATCCAAAGAGGGCCTGTTTTGTTTTTTTTAATTAAAACAAAAGGGAGGAGGCAGCAAACTTCCATAAACCAATTTTTTCTTCAATGTTTTAAATAATATTTTTGGATAAATGCTTAGAAGTACCTTCTTTTTTCAGTAAAAACTTTTCAGTACTTTCCTTTCCTTTCCTTTCAGTACCTTTTCAGTACTTTCCTTTTTCAGTAAAAACTTGAACAATTCTCGTGGTGGACTATGATGGTGCAAATTAAAAGGAGTTGATCTTGAACAGAGGCTTTTGAGAACTCCTCCACTTGAAAGGCTTTGACACTCAAATGTTTGTTAATTCAAACCTTACACTCACAAGTGTCTGATAACCAAGAAATGGCTGATAACATCTCAGAGGTTGCGAGTGACTCAAATTTTTTGCTGAGTATGGCTGTACAGAATGTAAATAAAATAAATATAGAGATGTTTCATATGAACAGGAATAGAGTGCTATTTAAGAACTAATTCTTAATTGGCCATAAGTTTCTCCAAAATTAATGATTGTCTCTGACAAAGGTTCCCAATTAAGGAAGTTTCTTTAATATTTTTTTCCAAAAGAGTGAAGATAAATATTAAAAACCCTGAAGGTGGTCATATGCCATTTCAGCCAGAATAGTTAAAAATTCCATCTAAAACATCATACTTGATGAAAAAGTATAACTTTTCAAGGAAATATACTTCTTCAGGAAGAGTGGGACTGAGTGAGTGAGTGAAGGGAGGCACCCCCTTACCCATTGTGTTCTTCCAGCAGAAACTCGTTTGACCACATCATTCAAAAACAAACAAAAAACACACAAAAAACCCCAACTTTTCCCCTTTGGAAATGAATGATCATCTTATCAGCTGAAAAACTTTGGATTTTGACATTAGAAATAATAGTTACAGATTTTTAACTAAAAACAGGAGGTAGGTTGGCAAAAGGGAAACATGCTAGGATATGCTTTGCCTCCCACCTGCAACAGCTTCTAATGGTCTAGAGTGTCTGAGAGGGGATGGCAGGTCTGCAGTGCCCTAGCTTAACGAGGCAAATCATTAGAAAATGACAGGTCTCTAATGGCAAAGACTTCCGATGTGTTGAATCTTCATTATAGCRTTCTCTTGGGCGTTTGTTTTAATCAGTGCCTGGATGGTCATATTAGGTCTGTTTGCTGTCTTTATGAATTAATGTGGAACTTAGCATTAATGAAGGTCTAATTTTATAGTGTTATTGTTAAAGGAGGTAATACAAGCATGGGAATCCTGGCAAGGAAATAAACTTTTGAGGTCCATGCCAGTAGTCAGTTCTCTGAATTAGTTCTGGTAAACGAGCATAGATCAAACAGAACTTTGACTTTCAGCTCTAACAAAGCCACCACCCAATTTGCAGGTTTTCCATTAAGTTCTCCCCAGTGTTTTTTAATTATGTTTCTGTTCTTTCCTTTTCTCTGACAAGAGAACCTGGCTGTGGGGAGAAGGACYGCAGTTCCCTCGGGTAGCATCTATGCCAGTTAGACCTGGGAAGTACCGGAGACTTCAAAATGCTGAAATTCATGCCAGGGTGCTGGCATGACTTAGACTTTCTAGACCTTTCTTTTGACTGCATTCACAGAAGTTTTCTTAATTTGCTGCTTGGCAGCTATCCGCCAAGTCTAGTAATGGGTCTCATGGTTTACGTTGTTTAAGGCAACTGGTTTTGTATKAGAGATGGTGTAGACCTTTCTCAGTGTGAAAATGAGATTCAGGCCAGTATAATAATTTCTCCATTAGTGTTTACAAGTTGCACTGCTGCAAGTTGGTGGTTACATCAGAGTAACTTTCTCATCCCAAGTGGACTGGCCACCATGTGTTATGAGATTCAAGATTTGGAGGCKGATGCCTGAAGGATTATTTTGTTCTGTCCTTGCCTAGAGAATGTTTTCAAGGGTGAGGTAGCTTCTCCGCTCTGGTTAGAGGACCTTTTGGCTGGGCCTGAAGCTATTTACTTCCCACTGTCTCAGTGGTGTCCTACTGCTGCTCTGACTCAACTCGCTTATCTGGGATGACTGTCAACTGGCTCCAGAAAGGGACAGGACAAGGGTGGTTACAACCATTTTTCTGGTTTGCCCCCTCTGTGCTCTTTGGCCATAAGCAAGAGCATCTGAGCCAATAACTAAAAATATGGTTTCCTAGCCCTGGATAAAGGTAGTTTTCCCAGCAGGAGCTTCTCTGTTGGACTCCTTGCACCAGCTCTTACACAAAATCACATGTGACTGTCCTCAGAGGTTGTTCTGGGGGATGAGGGGAAACAGAAATGTCAGGCTCCTGTTGTTTGCTGCTTCTGCCAAGTTGKTTTTGCCTCAACTCACGCTGAGCCACAGCTGGCTGTGGTTGGAGAGGTATGTGCTCTTCTCCCCGTGAGACCCCTGCTATCTTAAGGGCACTACCACGAAACAACTCTTTTACAGTGGGTCTAGGAAGGATGTTCTGGTGAGTAGCTCAAGATAGTAGAAGGTAATACACATGACACAGGTTGGGATTTTGAGCAGTTGGACATCCCAGATTGTTGTAGGCTCCTAAGTCTAAAAGCGTTATGTTATGATTGTGGAGAATCAACACTGATTCAGAACAGGTTTTGCCAATGCTCTCTGCAAATTTTTTGTTCTGTGCTCACATCTCCTCATTCTCTCCAAGTGCATCCTTGGTGTAAAAGGAGATGGCGAGGTGAATCCAGGCATTACATCATGGACATCCTGTTGCTTCAGATCCCAGCATGTGTTTGACTTGGCTAATGTTTCTTTCTCAAGATCGATGAGTGCCCATCCTGTTTGCCTTTCTCTGAAGATAAAATAACCATCCTCCCCAGCCCTCCTGGGATTAGATTCCAGGTCTGGGCAATCCAGCTGTGACAAAGGACAGGTGTGGGTTTCCAGGCAGAAAAGGGCTCGAGGGCATCCCCTGCTCCCCTGATGTGTGTGTTATTCTTGTGAGATGAACTATCTCCATGAACATTCCAATTAGAAGGGGCTTTTGTTACTGGCCCTGGTTGTCAGATCAAGGAAGTTTTGAGGAGGGGAAAATGTGAGAGGAAGGCATTGGAAGATGTTATTGTTTGTGGAGAGTGTTGAGGAGAGAGAAGATGTGAAGGCGGGGAGAAAAATCAACAAAGCATCCCAAAAATTGGTTAAAAATGGAAAAATAGATGATAGATCTCATGTTATTTTCTGTTTCATACTGTTTAGGCAGGTTGTATTTCTRGTCTTGGCTAAGTGTATGTTGGTCTTTTCTACAACTCTCTCGCTTCTCAGCCTTAGTCAGGGCTAGTATCATGCCTGTTGGGAAGGATCCTTCCTCCTGGAAAGGTGGAGGATCCCTGTAGCTCTGGAATGTCCCTGGAAGGGTTAAGCACTAACCCACTGAGGCTGTTGAAACTGGCGGGGTTACAGCCACAACTGGCAGCAAAGACAACTGTGAGCAGGAATGTCCTATCCATCAGTAATTCAAGCTTTCTTTAAACACCAGGAATGACTCTGGAAGGCTGCAGTAGTTAAAGCAATATTCTGTGCTTGTCTCTTAATAGGAGGGACTATGTTGAAACAAGTAACAGGAGGAGAGCTTGTTGGTTTTTTTGGAGGGAAGCTTAGGAGGAAAGCCAAAGAAGTTGGCTCTGTGTGATGGGTTGTAGGACTGGAAAGGGTCAGTGGGTTATGGAAAACTTAGGCTCTTGTGGTATAGTAACAAATGAAGATCCCACTCTGTGTCAGGGTTTCACGGGTGCTGTGCTAGCTTCTGTATCTGGGTGCTGTAAGGAGTTATTTTGCTCAAGAGCTTATACCCCCTCTGCAGAGAGGGACATAACTGGCTTTATTATTTCATTACGAAGGAGTTGGTGACAGCTAGGGTTTTCTCTAGACAAGAACGAGATTGCAAAGACTCTCCTTTTTGCTTCAGCTGAAGGTGGTGGGGGTTTCTAGTGAGCCAGATGTGGAAATGATTCTGGTTTTGTTTTCTCTCAGGGTCTGAAGCATCTCAGCACCTATTTGTTATAAGTCAGGGAGGAATCCAGAGTATGAACTGGATATAGCTGTCTTCCTCTTGGTGCTGGAGGTCAGGATACTCGCATCCTTTAACTCAAAAATGTAAGTTCTTGGCTTTCCCCAAGAATTGGGAGCCCAGTTCTTGGGCTCAAATGCCGCACTGTTCACTGAAAGTTGCTAGTGATGTAACTGACTTGGGTTTTTTTTGCATTGTTGTTCAGTTTATACTGTACAGTAAATGTCCCTACTGCAGGGCATTGGACACTAGCATCTCTGTGAAGACAAAGTTGTGGGTTTTTTTCTGTTTTAACAATAACTTGCAAATTCCTGTAGCCATCTGTGCTTTCGAGGGGGGGAAAAAAGAGGAACTGCAGAGCTTAACCTGGGTTAACTAAATACTCTCAAATAGTGTTTCAACATAAGACTTCTAACGTTACTTGCCTGGCATGTCATAGCCATGGATAAGAACCACCACACAATGCATGGTTAATCACAGAGCCAGCTGCCGCCCGCTCTGCTGCAGATGAAAGCCTGCAAGAGAAAGCTCTTTCAGTGACAACCTTCTTGAAGAGAAAAATGAATAAAGGATGGGGAATGTCACATGACAAGGTACATGCCAGCCACTAAATGGAGCTGAAGAACTAACTCTGCAGGATGGCTTGTTCCATAAGGTCTACTATTATCTTTTCAATTTTTCCCTCACTCTTTATATACCGATGGGGAAAAAAAAAAGTAATGGTGAACTTGTTCTTTTAGTTCTCCTGCCTATGTCTGAGGTGGGTCCCACTGTCTCTTTAATACATTGGCCTTTCTGGGGCATGCAGGGGAGCAGCAGTGACTTAAACTGTCTTCTCCATGTCTTAGTGCTGTGGATGACACCAAAGGCAGATCTGTTTAGGCTATTACTTCCCAATCCTGCCTCCTTCCCCTAGTTGCTACTACATTTTTCTTGTCCTCGGTCCTTGTAGGATGAGTCTTTTGACCACCTTATTCTGTAGTCCAGCCCTTGCTTGCGTTTCTCTGAGCCATTTGACTGTCAAATGGTTCAGTGACTGAATCCACTCATAAGATGTTTGGTCTTTAGACTCTACTTTGGCCAAATGTCTCCTGAAGTAACTCACTAGATCCCCTTCTGAAGACATCACTCTTTCACAAGCTCTTCTTGAAAACTGAGAGTCTCAAAGTCCACAATGATTTCTTACAGATCCCTTTTCTGGGTGTTCTTCCRTGTAGGGACTTGAGCATGTTCTTTCCTCAGCTCTGTGTCAGTGACCTTCAGTAAACCATTTTATCTTCCTATTTCCTACCTCTGACAAAGAAAAATGTTTCCTTTCTTCCTCCTTTGTCTGTCTTATCTATTTATATGTTAAGGTCTTTGGGGCAAGGACTGTCTTTTGACTGCACAAAGGCTGGCAGACAAAAGCATTGACCTCATTTGGGATCTCTAAGTGTTAATGTGATAACAGCACCAGAACAGTGGGTGGTGTAAAGTAGCAACATGGTCTATTTTGGTACAGAAAGCTGAAGTGTTTTCCTCTCCTTGTTTTAGCTTTTTGGGCGCAGCAATTAGGGCGCCAAATAGAAGCACATGACACTACCTCAAAATAGCACATTGCACAAAAATGCTGAATGGAACAGCTTTGTAAAAATAAAGATTATCTTCTTCCACCTTCCATTTTTCTTTCTTGACTAAAAATAAAACCCAGTGGCTGAGAAGAGGGAAGACTTGGGAAATACTGGATGTTTRTAGTTTACCAAAGCTTCAGAGACACCTGAGGTCCTGAGGATGTAGATAAACTGACCAGCTTTGGTGCTGAAGAGTCCTTGTAGGAGTCCCTGCTCCACAGCTCCATGGCACTATGAACATTCATGGAGCTGTCTGTGCCATGCCCATGGTGAAATGGCCTGGATTATTTTAAATCATGCAAAAATGTTGTGYTGAAGTTCGCTTCCCTAGAAGAGGTCTGTCTTCTGTTTTAGTGCAGAGGAAACACAAGCAAGTCTTGCTAGAAAGTAGATTTCTTTCCCTTGAAAAGAATGTGTTCTCTCATTTTTACAGGTAGCTTGCCCTCTCATACAAGGAGAAGGAAGAAGGGGCAAGTGTTAGTATGTGTAGGTTCTTATTTTTATTTTTTTTAAAAATCAAGAATAAGCCAAAACTACTTCTAACATCTGCTGCATCCTAATCTAAACACATTTTTTTTTTTTTTCTGTTGCAGGGATTTAAACAAAGGGAGCTCTATTGATAAACAGCAAAAAAACCTTTTGCTTGAGTGGTAAATGTGGAAGGACCACCTTGAAAAATGACTTATCTGTTAATTTAGTACTAAATTCTCATTAGGTTAAATGCAACCTGAAGAGATGCTCTAAGAGAATGACAGAGGAGGGGAATCCAAGCAGCTCTTAATGTCATCTTTACTCATGCTTTATGTTGCAAGATCAGATCAGGTAGTGAATTATTTATGCCTGCAGTCTGGATAATCACAGGCACCTCAGCTGCCAAAAAAATGTAAAAAGTCTATTGCAAAGGCAGGATACTGGATCTTGTTGGTGTAAGCAGGCGTGTTCCCACGTCTGGAAGTTCACAGTGGGAGAATTCAAATCAGCCCCGGAAGCCGGCAGCTGATTTAAACACCTCTGTTTTTAATTAGTTGCCTCACAGAAGGCCTCATGTAGAGAAAAGGTAACACTAAGCCCATGGAAATATCCATAATAATTGTCCCACAGGTTCAGTCATTGTCAATGAGGTAAAACATTAACATATTTTTATCATGCTTAAGCATTTGCTTGTATGTTTTATTTTTCCCTTTTCCTGCTCCAAAAACTTTCAAGCCTAATGAGTTAAGAATTGCCCRGGATGATAATGGGGCTGCTAAGTCTCTTAAATGATTGGCGTGGCTCATGGAGGGGAGAAACAAAACCAGAGGAGGCTCCCAGGGGGAGGCTGTGAGGCCACAAAGGGCTGGTTGAGGGGGCGACTGGCGAAAGGGGCTGTCGCTTTCACACAGTTAGGTGTTTAAAGGAAGACAATCCCTGGACACAGCTGACTAATTTTGGCTAATTGGAACCTGCATGGGTCAAGGCCTGGGGGCCTTGCTGCTGTTAGGTAGGGGTGGCATCCAGCAGCAGCCTCTTCTCTGAATGGCAGCTGGTCCACAGCCTACGACAATGCAAAAGCAATGGAAAAATGACAAAACTTGTTCTTCAGTGAAGCTTCTGTTGCATGTTTGTTTTGGTGCTGCTTTCCTGTTGGTGGAGTAGTTGATAAACAAGTCTCTTTGGTGGAGCAATCGAATAGGATGTTTTCATTTTCTTTTTCTGCTTGCTTCAGGGGTAACTTGTCACAAAGGAGCCCTATTTATTTCCACTGTGCAATGGCTGATTAGCTACTGTTCAACCAACATCCATCTCCTCATTGACATCCTAGTTAAAAACTTCCAGCTGATGCTAGTTGGCAAGTAGGCTTTGATCCTTGGGAAGGGGTGGCATTGGATGCCCAACTCTTCTGTGGGAACGCAGGAGTGCAGCTGAATGAATCCAGTTTACTGTTTGGCTTCTCGCTTCAAAACTGTGAATAAAAAGTCTTCCTTGTGTATCAACACTTCTAGCAAAGCAGCGTATTCTTAGAAAAGGTTGGAGACCTTTGTAGGCACAAATCTGTGTGCTCAGCTCTGGTATGAAGTGTGGGCTGATATTGGGGCTGCTCATTCCTCCCATACACTAAGGCATGTGTTTCTAAGCTCTTCATAGCTCTTCTCTATTTTATGGTGGTTTATCACCTGAACACATTCATCCCACAGTATTTCAAATGCACAGTTTTGATAACACCTCTACCCATTCATCCTTGCATTCCCAACAGCAGATCCCACTTGCTCCATACAATAAATATTCCAGCTAAACAGAATGTACTGTCTTGAGCACACAGTCTCTTTAAAGCCTACTACATATATATATGTATATAGAGTGTGTGCCTGTGTGTGTATATATGTATATGTGTATGTATATGTGTGTGCATATATGCACACAAAGGCATTTATTAGAAGGGTGCTATTATTTTGACTGAAGTGAAGGGCAAGGGGGAAAAGGGCATCTCAAATGTTCACAATATGAATTTCATAATACTTGAGAATTATGGTTTATCAAGAGCTTCAGTCTTTCCTTTGTAATGCTACTGAAGTAKGTGTGGGGTGTTCTTTTTGTATTTTTTTTTTCTTTTCCTCCATGTTTTCCTTTAAAGACATGCTATATGGGTCTATGAATCTCTCCAAGCAACCTTTGCATTGAAGTCACTTTTCTGCTCCATTTATTGTACATCTCTGGCTAAAAGGGGGAGGCTCAGTGAGCCTTTGGACTTCACGAGTGTAATGAGGGGCATCTTCCAGAAATGGTAGATTCCACAAGCAATTTGCTGGTGTTCAGTACAACATGGGATTTGAGAGTAATAATAAATCAGAGGGTTTCTTCACTCTAAACATAAAATCAAAATAAACCTAAAAACTTGTATGAAAAATGGAAACGTATTTGAGATCATCCGTAGCTGCCRTTTCTCTTCTCTGCAGTTGGTTTCTGCTGCATATGTTGCCCTTTGGCATTTGTTAAAATCAGCGAATTGAGGAAATGACACTATGGCATTTATTAACCTGCAGTGTGGATGTTAAACAGGAGAGGTTTCACTGAGAGTGAGATATAGAGGCTTTCTGGGAGCCTCTGTGGGAAATAGTCCATTAGAGCTTACTCGGATGTGAAATACTATAAAACAGGCTTATTATGAAAATAATACCATGCTGCAATGCAGTTGTGATCACAGCATATTTTTGTGCACACATTATAATAGTTCTCTAGTCATAAAACCCTTGTAATCTCCAGCAGACTTAGTCTACTTTCTTCAGAGATTCAGCTCTATTTATCTAACTTCCTTACAGCTAAAAACTAGTGTGCAAATAAGCATGACTTCCAGCACCGATCCCCATTTGCATAATGTGCCGTCTTCAAAACGGGATGACCGGTGTATATTTGCAAGYAGATACAAATTTCCCTTGAGATGGACTTTACTTATTGTTCTCTATTAGATGTTGTTCTGGTACATTTCTTTTTAGGCAAGACCAAAGCAGCAATTGCAAAGACGAAGAGTGGAAGATTTTGAGTTTGGTTTGAGTTATGCTGTTCGGGGAAGGAAAAAAAAAAAAAAAAAACCTTTACTTATCTTGTAAGACCTATCTTTGCTCTCATAAAAACTAAGCAGTTGACTCAGCTTGGACAGAGGCACAAAATTACTCAAATTCTAAGCTCTCTAAGAGTTTTTCAGATGGAAGCTGTAAGGAACTCCATTTCTGGTGAATGGGTGTCACGGCTCTGGATGTGCAGGACCTGGAAAGGAACAAGCCAAAACTGTGGTGCTTGTGGTGCAGTGTGAGCTCAGTCCATGGAAATGAATCATCTGATGGACTTGTCTATGAGCAGAGTCTGGGCTCAGAGTCCTGTGAGTTCCCTTGTTCTTACTCCTGTGTTATTACCTGAGCCTCAGTTGCTGGTAGGTGATGCATGTTATAGGATGAGATAACCATTTTGTGGCTGTTTTTTTTGTTTGTTTTTCTAGAAATGCCTGTCTTTCCCTTTAATTTTTTCTCTCCCCTCTGATAGAAGAAGGCTAGATGAGAAGTTCTCAGTGATATACCATGCCTGTATGTGAGCATCTTCTGACTGTCAGGTCCCAGGACTAACATCTCTGGTGTTTGTTCTCCTGTTCCCCTTCTGGTGTAAAATTTTAAAAGATCTCTCTGGTTTTAGGATTTTTTTTTAAGAATATAGGATCACTATATTCAGTTGGAGACTGAAAAGTGAAAGAAATGCCTCTTATGCTTGGAGAGGTAGAAATGCCCCAGGAAAAGTTGCTCAGCCAGCAATGGGTTTAGAATCTCCTTAGTTTACTTTTTACTCTATTAAGGATAGGAAGATCTCTTAATATYGGGGGGTATTATATATGATGGTGAGGCATTGTATGTATTTCTCTTGTCCAAATGGCCCTGCATGGTGATGGATTACAGGGAAAGGAGGAGGAAATGGGAAGGAGTAGTGGGTAGTTTCAAAGTGCAGCTAGATAAAAAAAATAAAAAATAAAAAAAATAAAAACAAAACAAAAAACCCTTTTGTTCCCTTTGAAAACAGTTTTTTTTTCTCTGCACAATTCCCTGGTAACTTGCAGGGATGGAACAATTCCTCTGCTGCTATCTAAATGGAGAAGTTGAAATCTCAGAGGATTTCTTGAAAAACTCCTGCGGTTCCTGCAGACTTCGCAAATGAATGTTTGCACAGACTCATGAGTTAATCTGGTTAATAGAAGTGTGAGAATTGTCTTTTTCATGAAGTACAGAGGTCAGTAAAAACAGGAACGAAGGGTTCAGCTATCCAGAAGTGTAGGCTGGGTTCCTTCCTACTCTACAAAACCAAAACACTAGTGGTAGTTTGTTCCCTTCCTCCTCTTAAGCTGATTTTTTCCCTCCCTTCATTTTCAAGACTAGTCCTGGACCTGGATATGACTTTTAAGGAAGCTCTGGATTTTTTTTCTGTGAACCATTGCAGGAGTTTGATATATAGATAGGTAGAACACAAAAAGTATGAAATACTTCTTGAGTGTGCTGTCACTCATGGAATACATATATATATATATATATATGTTACCCACTGACTATGATATATGTGAGCCTTTGGAATGGGGAACAATCACTTAAAATTAAGCTTGTTTCAAATTTCATTTTAAGTTTAAGCTTGTTTCAAATTTCAACTTCCCTGGAGGTTCAGAAAAAAAATGTCAGTGAACTTTTGAGGCTGGCTGTGAACACCACGTAGCTGCACTCATTGAGGTGAGGAGAACTGGAAGCTCCAAAGTTCAAGGAGGACACGTCCATCCCATGTGATAGAGCTTGGGGCAGGGATCACTGGAGTGGATGGTCCAACAAAACTCTGTATTGGACAGAACACATCAGCAGGAAGGTGTTCATCAGTCTGCATCAATTCCTAGTGCTGAGAAATGGGGCTCGCTCATATTTTAAGGAAACTTTACTGCTTTTGTGCCCTGAGTTAGTCCCGTTGAATAGCACTGAGGGTGTACTGGCATAGCTCTATTGATATTTGGCCACTTGTGCAACAAACTTAACCGAAATGCACTTTAACCAGAATAATTTTTTTATGTTTAGACCCATAATGGGTAAAATTTATCCTTCGAGCATACWGTAGTTGGAAAGGGTGTTGTACTGACACAGTGAGGGAAGGGGGGCTTTCAGTTCAGAGATGACAAGGTTGAGCTGCTGTATGAGAGGATACAAAAGGATGAAGTGTTCAAGGAGGAATGGGAAAAAGTCATGTCTAGCTCCAGAAATGGATACTAAAAGACCTGGATGGGGATGTGCCTCTGGTTCCCATGTTTAACAGCTGGGTGGGTGCACAGAGAACAGCCAGGCTCACATGCTCCCTGTCTCTCTAAATAGCATCTCCTGCTGCCCATTTCTGAGACAGGTTGAGCTGTTGAGAAGGAACCAGGTCTGTCTGTTGGACTTGAGCTTGGGGCAAGACTTTGCTGACAACTCTACTTAAGCTCAGTCAAAACTCCTCTGCTGCAGAGCAGCCCTGASATGGCAGGTTGAGCTCTTTTCCCTATGGAGAACTGAAGGAAAAGGTCAGCTGTCRTGCTGGGGTCAACTTTTTTATACATTTGGTAACATTCAGTTTTTATWTTGAACGTAGACCTTAATTGACTGACTTCTCAATCATGCCACACACTTGGAAAAAATTGCCTTTTTATTAGATTTGCTTTCATAATTTCTCAGTTGGGACAGGGGAACTCATAACATTGCTCTGTTCTTTCAAATCCATTATCTCTTATTATGTGTCCAAGAAAAAAAAAATCTCTTGAGTATTTGCAGGTTTAGGAAGTGATATAGCTAGAGGAAGAGAAGAGCAAAGTAGAATAGAGCCTTAAGGTTCCTTCTTTCTGTCAGAAGAGATGCACATTTATCTCCTTGATATAAGTAGTACCCTTTTAAAAGGCTTCAAACATGAAATGATTAATCAAAYAGAAAGAAAAAGGTACCCCAGAGAGTTTGGCAAAACACAATTGAGAAAAGATGCTTTTTGTTCTATTGAAATGCAAATATTCAAATGAAAAAAATACAATTTCTTCCAAAGCCTGGCGTTGCTTGTTTCTGAGGATCCTTGTTAAATGCTTGTTACCTTCTTTCTGTGATCATTAGAGAGGTAGGGACTGTTTCTGCCTAAGCATGGCAGTAGGAGAATTAAACTGATGTCACACCCTGAATGAAAGATACTGTGGCTCAAATCACAAATGATTGCTCTGCTTATCATTAGAGATTTTTGTTATGTCTATTTTTGCTTACTCAGCCTTCTGACACCAAAATGGCAAAATCTGTTTCAGATATGACAGCTGTGAAGAGCCCAGAGTTAAAGTGATTTAATTTTGTAGGCAATATTAAAAAAAAAAAAAAAAGACTCAAACTATAATTACAGTGCACTATATTTCCAGTCTTTGAGTTACTGCAGTGAACTGATGAGTGTAGGAGAGCCTTGACTATGGGTACTGGTTCAGCAAGATGACCTTTTTGAGGATCCACAGGGGCTTTTAAGGAAGCCAAAATGTTAAGTTTTTACAGAGCTCTTTTTCAGAGGTGGATGAGCAGGGAGGGCAGTGAGCACTGTGTCTTACAGGCCGGGAAGGATCTGGGAATAGATCATGCCTTTGCTTGGTGGTTGTGTTCATGGCAGCAGGAGTAAAGTAGCTTGGAGTAAGCGAGGCAGGAACTGGGGACCTGAGTCCTATGGGTTTCTAATGATGTTCAGGTAGCCGACAAGGTGAGGTGCACTCCGTGCCTATTGACCTCATGGGATCTTGTCTTTAGCGGGGCTTGGTGAATCAGGATTAGTTTGATTTGAAATTTTTTTTAGGGAATGGAAAGAAAGAAATGAAAGTGATAGGGCTGATTTGGTYTTGTTTTTCCACAAGGCCATCTGGTCCTGAGTCAGCCAGAAAATATTCTCTTGGCTTTAAGTTTTTAATCCTTTTCAAATTCTTTCTATAAATGAAACTTGTTCTCACATCAAAAATGAGGACACTGTTTCAAGAAGAAAATGAAGTATTTTGCTTTGAAAACACCAATATTTCTATTTTCTTGATTTTTTTTTGATTGTTTCCAGAGCAAACTAATTTTTGATGGATAAGGTGTTCATCCGAAATGTGTACCCAGCTCCAGATGGCAAATAACACCTCTGGGATGTAGCATGGATGATGTTCCTTGAAATCGCCCMCCGAGCCGACTCGGGGAAGTCAGGGCTTGTTCAGGGCAAGAGGGTGGATTCATCCAACCCCGTAACCAGCASTGAGAGTTAACATATGGGCAGGAGAATGGAGAGGCCAGCTGAGGGGGCACATAATTCACTGCCTCGCCTRGGGTTATTGGCCCAACAGTGACTGTGGCTGTGCAGCAGGGGCCAAATTAAAACCTTTTCTGATGAGGAATAAATCTGATGTTAGGCAGCAGATCCCCCGTTCTTACCTCTGGGCTGCCCATGTTTTTCATGCAACTGAAGCTTCTAGCATGTATATCTGTGGGTAGGCTTTTGCCATAAGAAGGCTTCTATTTGTTTGGGTGAAAAGCCAAATTTAATACCATTTTGTTATAATTTACAGTAATCCAGGGAGGTTTATTATGCCAAAGGCAATAGTGTTCACTCCCCCACCAACCAGCTCAGCTGGGACTCTGGCCCCACCGATGGGAATGGCAACAATCCCATGACTTTTATGGAGTTAAGTTTTCACCCTGCTGCTCCATGAGCAGAACTTGGACATCTGTAGAAGATGTAAACCTGGGGTTAGCACCAAAACTGCTGGGTGCTCTTTGACCCTATATTACTATTCAGGAAAAATTGAACTGAAAGTCCATCAATGAATAGTCTTAACAAAGAGGTGAGAACTTTGCTTTTGCTTGTTAAAATGGTAGTTAACTTTTATTTCCCCCTCCTTTTCCCTTCATTGATAACTGCAACAATATGAATTGAGCATGGCTAGAAATCTTCCCACAAGGAGAGCCCTGAAGTGGACTAGCTGCTTTTGATCAGGACTAAATTGTATTAAAAGAGGCAGATAATCCAGAGAGCTGGGTGATAATCCTAATTCTTCTGGAGGATTTCTGTGCATTAGATAAAATCGCTTAATGGCTCTGCCTTTCTTTCCACGCTTGAGGAATTGTGAGGAGTAGCACTCAGCCCATCCACACAGGGGTCGTGAGGCTTAATCGATGGATATTTGCAAAGCTCTTTGAAATCCTCCAATGTGAAATGGTACTTCAGTGCGTGAATGGCTTTGCCTAGGTGAAGAGCCACCGTCCCTTGGCTGAGCAATACGTTAAAATTTCTGTGCTGCTGCAGCATACTCAGTGCTGGGTCTGTGCTTAACTACAGAGCTGCATTGGTAGCACTCATTGCTCTGAACTTGTATTTAAGCTTTGCCTAGATGCCTCCGCTTCCTCCCATGCTGCTGCAAAGTTGGCATTAGTTCAAGTCATACCTGAGCAGGTGGCACTTAGAGGCACGGTGACATTAGCAAGATCTGCRTCTTGTCACTCCGCCTTGCTGGAGATCTTGTGTCCATCGTCTCACTTTCAATCCGATTCCGAGTCCTTGCGAACAGAGCTGGGAATGCCATAACAGCACAACATGCTACTTTAACCTACCCAGCACCAGTGTGTAAAATAATACCCCAGATAGGTACCCTGAATGCTTCTATAATTTATTCATTCAACAATTTCTTTTGATGTAGTTAATGTTGTATTTCCCTGGCTGGGCCTGGCCTGTGAAGCGTGAGAAATCCTTATGGACAGATTGCTTTGCCTTTCTGAAAACAAACTCATGTTATCTGCTGAGTGGCCTAAATGAGCCGACTCCCTCGGGAAGGACTGCCGGACCATGGGGAATTCACCGGCTGCCTGGTGCAGTGTTCGCATTAGCCTTTAAGTAGCAAAGGGGTAAAAGAACTGACAGGATCAAGGAGTTCCTGATCGGTTGAATTCAGGCTGATCAGCAGCTGGAGCGTTTCCTTCCTCTTCCAGGATTTTGAAGGTATGTAAATAGCCAGGAATGGGAAAAAAAAAAAAAAAAACAGGATTTCTGGCTCACAGAGCCAATGTGGCTCAGGCTGGATCCATGAAAACCTTCCTGCTTTCTTTTACCTGCTTATTCTAATCACAGATATTGCAGCTTTGCATCTAAATTTCCTTCTGTGCTCAATCATRTTTTAAGCCCACTTCGCGCATAGAACACCTGTGTGCAGGAGCAAGCATTTTTCTCCAGTTCAGTTTGATGAGCTTATGATGAGATTTGTGGCAAATCTTTAGAAATGCTGAGATGGACATAACAAAGCAAACAATAATCAAAAAAAAAAAAAAAAAGATGAATATATAAGTCAGTGGCTTTGCTTTTGGGGAGAGATTCCTACTTCGGCTTTTTGTGGGAGACGTGGTCACGAGATTTCAAATTTGCAATTTGTCCTTGTCTGCTGGAGAAACTCAAGCTATTTTTAACAGAGGGGTCCCTGAAGCTGTATTTTAACACCAGAGCAAGAACTCCAGGGGTAAGTGTTAATCGCAATCTGATTTCATGTGCAAAACAGCTGCTTGGATCTCTCGCCTTGCATCTGTCTCAGATGGGGCTGTTTTCTCCCACTCTGTTTAGTGTAGCCAGAAAGTTAATTTAGTGCATATTGGGAAATTCCTCAAACACCACGAGACTTAACACCATTTTTTTTTTCCATCAAACCCTTGGAGTTTGTGTTCATATTTAGAGGTGTGAGACTGCAGCGCCGGGGAGTGGAATGTTTCACTAATTTATTGTAGGGAGCTGATCTGGGGTGTTATCTCCATAGACCAAGCTGTTATTGTTTCACTTACGGGCTAAGTGCAATATAACTCAAAGTCACAATGCATCCTCTGTAATGCGAAACCCATAATACTCTCCTGTGCCTGACACCTGAGGTAAAGTATGTGTCTGCCAGCCTCCTTGGATAATTTGCCAGTGTATTCTAATTGGGTCTATTTAAGGCCCACGTTTATTTATAGAGATGCTTTTAAGTGCATTATCCAGTGATTAGGCTGCTGGTTTGGGAACTGTGATGTGCGAGCCCTTCTCCTGACTTTGCTGCTGCAAGAGGGGTTTGGGGCACGTTGTTGAAGGCACCTCTGGACCGTGCAGGTTGAGCTGCCCGCTCGGCGCTGGGTCTCATGGCATTGCCCCATGCAGCCCTCATTGCAGAGGGTGGGAAATGCTGCCTTGGTAAATGTGTGTAGCATAACTCCRAGTTACAGAACCGTTAATGCTCCTGCAAGAGCAAGTCTGGGAAGTCAGTTTACAAGAGAACCAGTCTCTTTGGCTCTGAAAAGGAAACGAGGCTCAAAACACAGAGCCATTGCTTTTGAGTTCCCAGCGCTCTGCACAGGTGAGATTTCCAGGAGGAAAATGGGATGCTGGGAAGAAGGGGGAGGAAACAGTTTGGCCTGTGTGAAAGAAGGGGTTGTTGGTGGAAAGTGATAACAGTTTGGCTCAGCACAAGAGCAAGTCTCCCTTCAGTACCACTGAGAAATTATTCTGGGGCAATGCAAGTTAAACTTGGGGAGCTCCTAACAGYCTGGAGGTTGCGAGGAGCCAGGGCTCCCCACCACAGCCAGTTTGGAGGTACAGGCTGTGTCTGCACTAGAAACTGCAATGCACAACACAATCTCCAGCTGGAACTATAGCTGATAATAGGGCCTCTGACTGGTGGCCTCAGGCCTTGGTCTACACCTGTGTTTCCAATATGGATAACCTGTAGAAAATCAGCCTGGGTAGTGCAGTAGAAAGGAGGCTTGGAGAAGACCACAGGTGGAAAAGGAGCAGGAAAATGGGATGTGCTCTGTGAAGACTGCTGGACAGAGTCYGGAGCTGTGTGCTCACAACAGTTTGGGCTCTCCTGCAATTGGTTCTCTTTTCCTGCAAAGGCAGGTGATTGAGAAATGCTCCCAGGATAATAGTCACACCAAGCCCCAAAGCACYGATGTACTCAATGGCTGGCTGATGGCAGGAATGTAGATCCTCACCCCTCGTTATTGGCCTAATCAACGGATGCATGATGTCCCGACATCACGCATACCATGAAACCCGTCCCACTGGAGGTGGCTGGAAGAAGGTCCAGTGTTGACCTCCGGGCCAAGGATCAGGGATGCTGATGTGGTTGAGCAGGAGCAGGCCTGTGGGTGCTTGCCACCAGTGGATGAAGTGCAACATAGCTGCCTACATGCACAGACTACTTTCTTTCTCCTTCCCTCCCCATGCAGTGGCTCTGCTTATTTTTTATTATTATTGTTTTAATACCAATAATTTTCTCACTAGACCTCCAAGGCAGAAAGAAGCAGGTGTAATGCATCCAAAAGGAGGACTTTGGTGTTTCAGGGTCTTATTGAAGCTGTGCTAAGTAGTGAGATCTCGAACTCAAGAAAAGTAGTAGTGAGATCTCGAACTCAAGAGAATTGCCCTTTGCTTTGAGCCCCCCAAAGTGTTTTAGGGCTCAGTTCTAGCTCTGAGGACCCCTGGTAACCTCAGAGCAAGGCAGGCATGCCATGGAAACACAAAAAGGAGGTTCAAGATCCTGACTTGCATGTAAACCAGATCTTGTTTAAAAAGAAGAAGAAAGGCTTGAAACCTCTTGCTGCTTTTTATGGGGCTGGAGGAGGTTATTCAGTAACCCGTGTGCTCACAAAGGCACTTTTGTTCCTAATAGGTCCCGAAATGTTACGACCTAATGTGTAACTTCATAGTTTACTCATGTAGCAGCATCGAGGTTACTGTGTAAGGACATGAAACAGCAGCTCCTTGATGGCAGCGCGCGGAGAGCGCCGGGCACCTGGCGTGAGCATCCCCGACGGCGGCGCTCCCGGAGCGCCCTTGGAAAAGGTGCTCGGGCTGGATGCGCGGTGCGTCTTGCGCGCCGCAGCCTGTGCGGCCAGGCCTACCTAGAGACAAAGCACAGGGCGTTGGGTCCTTCAACGCAACGCGGGCTCCGCGCGCTTTTAAGGTGCATCATGCTCTCTGAGGAGGCAGCGGACGCAGGCGTTGGGGAAACGCTCCCTCTGTGGAGGGAATACAGTTTTGGACAAGTCGGTGCGTGGGAAAGGGTGCGAGCGAGCAGGCTGATGTGTTATCTCCCCCAGCATCGCGCCCGCGGCAGCGATGTCTGYGCCTCCTCGTCACCTGAAGCTGCGAGCGTCGCCGACACTGAGATATTGTTTGCTTTCCTGATCCCAGCAGGGGATTAGTTGGAAGCACGAGTGCCAGGAGTCTTTATAATACGAAACTCAGGCCGGGGAACTGCAGCTGATGCCGTTATTCAGCTAAGTAACTGATGCTTTGAGGAATTATTCTGCATTATTTGCTTCTCTTGTATTGCATGGCAGGAAGCTCCGCGGGGTAATTACTCGCATTAGAAATGCTTCCTCTGGTCGGGGTTGAGCATTTCGTGTTTCATCTTCCCGAGTGCCCCGTGTCTCTGCAAGTTCCGAGAGCTCCAGCCCTTTTTCGGGTGCTACCAGGGAGGGGTCTCCTGGGAAAACCTCAGATGTCTCTAAAATGCTGGGCCCCCCAGGCCAAGGTTTGGTGAGGGCAGAGCAGGATGATGCTGCCTGGCCTAGCGCCAGCTCTCCCTCCTTCCTTACGTTTTACTGCAAATCTGCAGTGCACGTTTAGCTTCTCTCCACCCTTTCTCTTTGAGGTGGAGGGGAAACTTCTTAAGGAAGGGAATGCAGGAAAGAAATGAARTCTTTTGGAGGCCGAAAGTACAGGGGGAAAAAAAGTATTTTTCTCCTTACTTTAAAAATTCTCAGGTTTTTCTTTTCTTGGAGGGTCTCTCAGTGTTTTAAAGTTATTTTATCAAATCCAAGATTAAAGCAAGCACATTTTCTCTTGGCTGTCCCTGTCTTTGCCTGGACAAGGTGTCACTCATGATGCCTGACGTGAGGCCAGGCTGAGCGTGCGGGTGTCGGACAATTTTACATTAATGCCATGCAAGCCTGAGCATCCCGAAGGCAAATTCTTGACTAACAGCGAGCAGGGACTTACCCGCATGTGCAAACTGCTGCAAGGAGGGGAAGGGAGGACTTTTCCAGCAGTGGCAGCAATAAGCATTTTGTGGAGCCATGTCCAAGAGTTTGTTTCACACGGACGCCACTGACCTTGTTTACTCTTTCCTTTATCTGCCTGGCCTTCCTGGAAATATTATTGCAGAACAGGCCAATTAAGCAGCCCGGGTCCTTAACGAAAGCCTTGACTCTCCTTTAACCTTCCCGAGGAATCGCTCATTAGCGGGAAGCGCTGCCGTCTGCTCCTGCGTGTCAGCAGGAACTGCTCCGAGCGCAGCGCTCCTCGGGCTCGCTCCGAAAATCCCACTCCTATGAAGTGATGGGCGCCTGGGAGAGTTTCCTAGAGAAACACTCAGATTCAGCACTTGTATCTTGGGGTTTCATCATCCTGCAGTAGAGGARTTGCCCTCGAGGCAAGGAGCAGGAGGAAACCCCTTTGCCTCTTCCTCCTTCTCCTGCTTTGCTCTTTGGTGAGGAAATAGTCATTTTAGCTGGTGCCGTTTGCAAAGCCGCCTGCTTTCTTGCTGCTGCGCAATTTGGGTGGCAAACTCAGGCTTTGAGCACTTTGGAAAAGTGACTCCTAGAGGAGAGCAGAACATTCCTTGGCTCATCACATCTCCAGCTGCCTTGGGATTTCCTCACGCTAGCAGAGGACTTGTGTATTTTTCTTCCCCCTCTTAGTTGATCACTCAGTTTTCACTATTTCCACCTCCACCTCCCCTCCAAAAAATAAAAGTGAGGTGAAATAACAAAATTCAGTCCTCACCTGGAATTGCTTTCCGGTGTAGATTGCATCAGCTAGATCGCTCTGTGGTAGCAAGGGGCAATGAGGCTTGCCTGCCACCRCCAGATAAAGCACGGGGCCGGACAGCTGTTTCTCAGAAGGATAAAGTTGTGTTCAAGTGCACATACCAGTTCTGTTATATCGCTGTGCCCTTGCCCTTAGCATCCATTCTGCGGTCCTGCCGGTGCTCGCTGTGCTGATCATCACTGTGGCTCATCTTAAGATAGACTTGGATGCTACAAAAGCATAATTGGCTCTGATTTCTTTTTTTTCCTTTTGTTAATCTCCAGTTATTATAAAATAGCAGGTTTGCATTATTTATTAGAWTTTTAAAGAACACAATTCACTGAAGAGCCTAAGTGTATGTATATATGTAGACACTAGAAATACTTCCACTTGAGTATTATTTGTAGTGGTGAGTTTTTAAAATGAAATATTGCTTTTTGTTTTTATTTCCTTGAAACTTCTTGAACACCTGAGAAAATATGGCTTTGGCATCACCCACATGGCTTTGGCATCACCTGAAAACAAAAGAATTTGCAAATCTATTAGAAWTGAGCCTTGGAATAGTTAGAGTAAAAGGGACTGAAGCACGGCAGGCTTGCTTCTTTCCTTCCTCCCTCCCCTCCTTGTGTTCCACACAGCAATGGATTAAGAGAGGAAAAACATGGAAAAAAACCCTGAGTTTTCTTTGCATTTAAATTCTAGTTGCTTTTATTCTAGAGGGTGCAGAATGCTTAGTCTCAAAACTAGATTGCCTGAGTATATTTTCAGAATATATCCAAAGAATTCCTCCTATTCTTTTATTCCATTTAAGTAATTTCTCTCTTTTATGTATTGTGGACAGAGCATCGTTTAATCTCGTGTATCTTGAATTCACTTTCTAAATAATATGGAGTGGATGAAGGGAGGGCAGGAAATAGTGAGAGGTGTATGTTGTGTGTCTGGTTTTGGTGATGTTGTGCTGTGGTGGTCCAGGAACCTGTAGGAGATGTGCCACAACAAAGAAGGCACCAAGGGCAAATTCTGGCGACAGACACTGCCTGGCCCAAACTTTACTGTTGGAGTCCAGGGCACTGTTAATAAGCAAAGATGGGACCAGAAAATGTCCTTTACCCTTTATATCCTGCTTGTTTTTTGTTTTCGTATCGGGGGTCTTTGTTCAYAACAGGTCAAAATCAAATCTAGGTGCGATCTTGGCTTGTTTAGATTGAAACTCAAATTACCTGTAYCACAGAGAGGCTTTAAGCATAGGTACCATCAAAAGTGCAGGGCTGGAGATTTAAAAGGCTTTTTTTCAAGACTGGAATACTGAGCTGGGCCTGAGCACGTGGCCTTCCCAAAGCTCCCAGGCCAAGGCAGGATCCTGCCTTGGATCTTAAAGTGGCTTCCCATGCAGGATCGAGGCTGCTTGATTTGTCAGCTGGGCTGTGCCTTTGCGGATGCAAAGCACCTCATTTTCCCTTAGTATTTTTTAGAACTTTTTTGGKTTTTTTCCCCCCAATTTCTTTTTTTTTTTTGGGGACTCTGACCTGCGACTGTGAGGTTGCATTTGGGAAGTCTCCCAGGCATTTCTCAAGGATTTACTTTTTATTTCCCTCTGCAACCCAAGAGGGAGCATTTGGTCAGTGTGCCCAAGAAGTGTCCACCCTTTGTTAGTGCAGCGCTGCCCTCCAAGGCCCCTCAGCAGCCACTGCCAGAGAAAGTTGGCCCCCAAGGCTTGAATTACAGTGAAGCCATGGATAGAAAATACACCATGAAATTTTATGGCTCCTGCAAAGGGGCTGCCATCTGCTTTTTCTTTTTTCCTCCCCTCTCTCTCTTTTTTTTCTTTCTTTTTTTTTTCTTTTTAATAGCCATTCCACAGTCTATTAAAACATTACTGTCTGCTTCCTCACTTCCCGCTAAGGTCTGTGTCCATTTCAAAATACAACACTTTGGATAGCAAAGCAGCCCTTGGGAATTCTCCAGGTAATTCATGCTTTACAGGGCTTTGCAGATTTTTTTTTATATATATTTTTTTTAATTCAAATCTATTTGTAGGTGCATACCACTCCCAACCCTTTCACCCTCTCTTCTTCCACTTGCTCTTTCCTCTTAATGCAAAACCTAAAAATCTTGCTGAGATGAGCTTGAGCGACAACTGCTGCATCTTCTTCCATGGTGTTGGTCCTGCATGGAGGGATACTCTAAAGCCGGGGTTGGAGAGATGCTTGCTGTGCTCTCCCTGCGCAAGTAGCATCCTGCCCCAGGAGGCAGATGTTGCAGATACCAATGAGTGAAGCTTGGATTGTTTTGCAAAACCAGCAACAGGTTTATGGGCAGATTGCACCTGAAGATGTAGTTGTCTCTAGGCTTCAAGCCTAAGTCTTCTGTCTTTGCCTGCGACGCTGCTGCCTCCTCATTGCTGTTGTATACGTGGGGAGCTGGATTCCACTCACTTCTGGAAATTGCTTTTGCACATGYTGCTTGCAAGGCCTGCGATTTCTTGTGATGTCAGGATTTTCTTTTCCTTTAGATATTCGGCTAGGTTTCATTCCTCCCTCCTCGCCCCCATAACTTTCCTTTCTGGATGGTGGAACAAAACCCCTTCAGCTGTGACAGGTGGGAGCGCGAGCAGAGCGGAGAGCCGCGGTGCCCGGGCCGCCTGTGCACCCTGCAGGGCTTTGCAAGGCCGGATCCTGGACATGGACCTCCGCCCGCTCTGAACTTAGACTGCTCCATCCCTAAAACGGAGCAACTTCCCATTGTAAATGTGTCTGTGCAGCTTATAAAACTGTAGGAAGGTAAGCAGGGTCTCTTTGGTGCATGATTTTGCCTTTGAGTCCGAAATAGATCTTCTGGGATTCCCTAACACAAGCACACATTTTTTTTTTTTTTTCCTCAAGGTGATCTTGCCCTCTCCATCCCTGTCCCCCTCTCCTGACCCATCCTTGAATGTCGTTATACAACGAGCCATAGGAATGTGTCTGTCCGGGCAGGCACGGCGCGGTGTGGGTGCAGCGTAGTGCAGATGTCCCTGGTGTGCTCCGCGTTGGAGGGATGGCGTTCTGGTCTCCCGAGCTCTCCAGAGGTTTAGGGCCACGTGCAGCCCCGCAGGCACGAGGAGAGCYCGGCAATAACCGTGTCCCCGAGCGGCGCGCACCCCGAGAGCATCCTCTCCAGCTGCGGTCCTTCCCCGCGCTTGTCGGGAGACGCCGGGGCTGGAGCAGCCGCTAGAGGGAGATGCTGATGATGACGCCTCGTGCTGCTGGCGCTCCCTTATCACCCGGGAAGGGCGATTAGCCCCGGCAGCCGCAGAGCTGCGGCGAGGAGGAACCTCCCCCGCCTGCGGAGCGGGGCCGCGGCCGCCGGGCTCCCGTTAGGGGGAGAACCTTGGACTTTGGTCACTGTAGGATCATAGAATGCTTAAGGTTGGAAGGGCCTCCRCCAGAGAGGACCATCACCTCTCTCGACCTGCTGGAGACGCTCTTCTTAATGCACCCCAGGATCCCGTTGGCCTTCTTGGCCACCAGGGCACACTGCTGCCTCATGGTCATGGTGTCATCCACCACGACGCCCAGGTGCCTCTCTGCGGGGCTGCTCTCCAGCAGGTCCAYCCCTAATCTGTCCTGGYGTCCAGGGTTATTCCTCCCCAAGTGCAGGACCYTGCACTTRCCCTTGTTGAACTTCATGAGGTTTCTCATTGCCCAGTCCTCCAGTCTGTCCAGGTCCCTCTGGATGGCAGCACAGCCCTCAGGGCTATCAGCTACTCCACCCAGTTTGGTATCATCAGCAAACTTGCTGAGGGAGCACTCCAGCCCTTCATCCAGGTCGTTAATGAATAGGTAGATCATGCAGCCTCGCCAAGGYTAAGCAATTCCGCCATGAAAGCCCAATATGAAGTGCCCTGAGGGGCTCTTACCCAGCCGGTCACTGCTTCCACCAAGACTAAAGTTGGGGGATATCTGGGACTAATTTTGTGTTCTTCAGCTTTTCCACCTGGAAGAGGACAAGGCTGTTCTCATCAGTGTGGTGAGGCCACAGAGACTTATGTCGCTGTGTGTCTGTATTTGTATGGTGCTTTGGGATCTCCAGCTGGGAAAACGCCTTGGAGAGCAAARGGAAAGGGTATAAAGTCATACTATTTCACTTAAAAAAATTCTTTGTGTCACAAATGTTGTATCGATCCATACCCACATGCAGGGTTCATGGGCGCTTGCATTCCTAATTCCCAATTCATCTAGAATTCAGTTTGTCTCGAAGGTGATCATTTGTCTACGATACCGGGGATAATATGCAAACTTAAACCCAAACAATAAAAGTTTCTCCTCAAAACTGTCTTGGTAGCATGCGCACACAAAAATGGGTTTAAAACAAGTYCATTTGATTGAAACATAGGAAATAATTGTTTCCATTGTTTTCCTTTCAAATCAACAGTTTTTCTTCCTTTTTTTGTCTCCTTCCCACTATTAAAAAAAAAAARGGGGGGGGGAAACCAAGAGGAACTGGATGTGTGCATATGTGAGAAGGAAGAATTGTTGAAAACCAAGACATAGTTTCTTGGTTTGAAACAATGTGAGAATTTTCATTACTTGAATTAAAAAAAAAAAAAAGGCAAATCCTGAGCAAACTGAAACCTCATGTGCAAACTGTCAGATTCTTTCAGACTCTATTTTTCACTCGAAAGCATTTGCTCTTAGAAAGCGTCTTGCCTGGCCTTATTACGAGCACAAAAGCTGCACCTAATTGGTTTATATGCTGACAGGCATCTTGCTGCAGGGAATGAGCGTGCGTGTGCACCCCGGCCGCGCAGGGACTGCCCGTGAGCTGCTGGCCCCTTCCTCTCCTCACCGTTGTCATGTGTTGTGGCCTGGCTAGGGTGCTGGGCATCCTCTTGCACATTGATGTGGTTAAATGGGGGAGCGGGGCTCAGACTGGAGCTGGGGGAGACCTGGCTCTGCTTTATGGAGCCGCAGCACAATGAGATGGCTCTGGTGGTGTGTGGAGCCTGGAGGGATCGCACTGATACCGTGACTCCAGATGTCCTCTTGGTGGTCAAGTTGGACACCTCAGTGCTGCCACCCTAAAAGTCCTGACTCCAGTGACTGGGTTGATGCATGGGGTGACTTCGTTTGCAGGGGTGGAGTGACTTGTGCTGACCGAGGTTGGACCTGGGGCTCTCATGAAAAGCTTCCCTCTTCCCTTGGCCTGGATGCAACTCACTTATTAAACAGAAAGGGCCATTTCCAGAAGAGTCTGCACAAGTAAGACCGTTACAACCTACACTGTTTTAGTGCTTTCGGGGAGGGGGTGGGGGTGTAAAACCACTTTGCAGAACTTGTAGCATCCCCCCCAAAATCCTGATCTGTGTGTCAGGGACTGGTGTGCAAAGCTGGTGTGAACCTGTGGTAGAAATCATATGAGGGATGGTTAAGAATCATAAGATCATTTCTCCATGCCCTCTGAAGCACTTGCTTCCCCAGGCAGCCCTGCAAACCTCCCTGCAGCTCCGCGGCCTTCCAGCTGGTGCAGAATTACTGGCTTCCAGCTCACTTCTTTGCCTGCAGCTCCAAGCGCCAAATATCCCTGGGGGAAGCAGAGGGACACGTGGTAATTAGCTGCATTGCAAGGCCATTGAGCGGCCGAGAAGCGGATGATGAATGTGTTTGTGCCAAATGTTATTGCCGTTGCACAGTCCTGCTTCTCGGGCCTTATTTACACAGTCCCCAGAGCTGCTGCATATTTAATAAACACAGGAAATCAGAAGAACTAGTGACCGACATAGAGTCAGTTGCAGGAGGCGTAACTGATAAACTAGGGGCCTTCTTTGCATGGGGATTTTCTTCAAACCTAACTCCTGGCACAGGAAAAGCTCGRGGGAGGGAGGGAAAGGAAAATTAAAGGTTACCCCAGTCGAGTTCACTCCTGCTAGAAGCCACGGTGCAAGCTCTGCACTCAGCTTAATTTCCTTGCCCTTATTTCAAATGCAAAGTGATGCAAAAAGGGATGCAGAGACTGTTCACTGGGGACTGGGCAGTTTTGATTATAACCTCCTGTGTGACATGGGACAGCCTCGGACTTGGCTTTGCTTTGGTGGAGGGGAGCCTCGTGCTGGGGTTTCTCCTGGGAACCATGGACCAGGGTGCTAGTGGAGATGTAATGAGCCAGGCCTGCTGTGTCAAACCTGACTCGTGTGGGCAGAGGTGAGCAACTCGGTCTGGTTGAGCCGGTGCCCAACAGGAGTGTGTGGGTGTCTGCACTGGGGAATCACCCACTGGCTCCGTTTGGATGGGGAGCAGCAGTGGGCTTGAGTTCCCGTGAGCACATAGACACAGCCTGTTGAAATGGAACCAAACTCCTTCAGATTTGGACTTGGATGTTGGAAGGGATCTTTCCAGTCAATACCTTTTATCAGGAATTTCAGGAATAGGTGGTAAGTTTCTAGGTTATTCTTCTTGGGCTGTTTTGGTTAGTTCGTCCATAAGCCCAAGAGTGGTACCTGCTGCAGCCCCTGGATRGACCAGGAATGTTTTAAGGCAAAGACAAATCCCTTGCTTGGGCACTAATGGCTTGCTTGCTTTAGAGGAAAGCATTTGCCAATAACACATGGAAAAAAAAGACACTGAAAATCTGCAGCACAATTAGGCACTAAGGGAAAAACAGGCTGTGTGAAAAGCAGACATGGAACATGGAAGTCTCCAAGTGACAGTGCCCACCTCAAAACTCAGGTAAAATGCAGAGTTTTCTTGCAAAGCTGGGATGTGCCGAAGAGGACCCTTGTTCTGCACAAGAAACTTTGCCCCATTTTCTAGTGTGATGGGGAAATGTCTCCTAAGGCAGCAGGGAATGACTTCTGAGGAAGGAAAAATAAAAAAGACTGACTGGATTTATTTAGAAAGACCGGGAAAATGTCCCCTGACTTAACGGTATTTATAGCTGGGCACTTTGCAGCTTCTGGAGACCAGACTGGACTAGGGGTAGGCATGCGAAAATGCACTTTGCATGGCTGTGTTCATGTTTCTAAACAAGGACAATTAGCAGATATCTTACCTTGAAGCGTGTACTGGCCCCAAAGRAATTGTGCTGAGCATTGCAATGGGCTGTCAAAATACGTAGATATTTCTGTGTCTCTGCAAAGACTGACGTTGCCCAGCTCCAAAGCCAAAAACGAGGCAGGAGAGCGGGGAACCTCTGACCTGCCCAAAATGTGGAGACTATCTTGGTGCAAAAGTGTCTTTTGTCTGTAAAATATATATTTTCTCCTCAACTGCACAATAAAGATGTGTGGTGGTACTATTCTACGTCTATTATTCTATGTCTATTATTCTTTAAGCCCTTGAGCATGTCCATTGCAAATCATATTTGCCCGGGAACAGGCAACGTGGTGTGGCAGAGTGCTTATATTTAATAACRCGCTGCAGTTTCGCGCCAGGCTCGCGAGCAGCGTTGGGGCGAGCGTGCTGCCATAAATGCCGTGTGGCCTTCCCAAGGCTGCGGCACCTTTGAAAATCATTCAAACGTGGCCTTGATACAATAGCCGACAGCGAAGGCTGCCAAGGGTTTTTTTTTTTTGCTGAAGGTTGTTTCAGGAGGAAAACATGCTTCCCACACACACACAAAAATCAGTTTTTTGATTTAAAAAAGAAAAACAAAGCAGATTCTCACCAGAAAAAAACATACCAGCGCTTTTCACTCAGGGTTAGTGAAACATTTTGTCGTTCAAATGGAATGGAAAGATTTCAGCTCAAGAGTAATTCATGTTTACTGCCTGCGAGACTGCCCCTGRCCTGGACTATGTCCCTAAGGGTGGGCTTTGGATCTGCTCCGGGGAGAAAGGCCGGGATATGGGCCGGGTAGGACACCTGGTTTGAGGGAGAGACAAAGCGAGAGGCAATACTACTCAAGTGGATGCTGTTCAATGCAGAAGCAACCAAAACAGGAGGCAAAAGGGAAATTGTTCTTTTTGAGCAACCTCCTTACTGGTAAACCCCATACGCATTGAGTGTTCTCATAATTACAACTTCATAGGCAGGGAAACTGGTGTTTGCTTAGGATTATTTGTAGGATTACCGGGGTGTACGCGTGTGTGTGGATGTGTCTGTAGTGGCAACGAGAGCCCTTCGTGCCACAGGAGATCTGTGCTATGAAGGACCTTGCAGTCTCCAGTAGGGTTTCTCACCTACAGCTAACCTCTAGGACTGAAACAAGAGGATGTTTTCCTTCAGGCTGCTATGGGGGAATGCTACCCTGGAAAATTTTTAATTTTAGGTGTTGAAATTCAGCTATTTCCTGCGCTATGCATTTGTGTGACACGTACATGACATAATTGAAACTTCTGGAAACTCTTATAAAAGTATCCCCCCTCCCCTCCCAATGCCATAGAGGTTGGAAAGCCTTTTGGAAAGTTGTTTTAAAGAGCGGGTGGGATTTGAAATTAATGCACACGTGTATGAAATCCTTGTTTGCTGGGCAGGAAGGTTAGGTACTGCTCCGCTTGGTCATTCCTCGTTATGGTCAAGCCTTGCTTTGTGCCAAGGCTCTGTTTGTGTGGCTGAGCACTGGGCTATAAATCTCTGATAAAACACGATGGTCGGTGCAAGCGAGTATTTCCTCTTTGCTGGTTCCCACTGATAAAATATTTGCTAGAATCCGTGCCTGTGTGCACGCTCGGCCGTACTCTCCAAGCCGCCTGCCAATTAGGCCCATGGTATCTGCCGTTATTAATATAGCTGAAAGGCTCTTAAATGAGCTTTAGATAAAGCTGGGAAGATAGCTTTGAGGGACAGAAGATGCTGTAAACATTCATGTTCTTCTGGTATGCTGAWTTGTGAGGCATTTTGTTCCAAAATCTGTTCCAGCTCCCTGGCTGGCTGGTGTCTCCCGCAGACGATGCATGAAATGTCGCCCTGGATGCATGGTGCCAATGTGGGTGAGATGGGAGCTGGGTGGGAGAGGTAGTCATCCAAGGGGATCAGTCTAGGAATGAAATGAGGAGAATGTGGGAGAGGAAACTTTCCATCAGGTAATACCCATACAGAGTAACTAAAGTGGATTTTTTTAGAGATACATTTATATATATATATATATATGAGGAAACTTTCCATCAGGTAATACCCATACAGAGTAACTAAAGTGGATTTTTTTAGAGATACATTTATATATATATATATATATTTTAGATAATTCCCGCAAAAATGGAACATTTCTATTTGGCTTAAGCCAGCCTAAAAGGAAATTGTTGTATTTTGATTTGCCAGATGAAACCCAACGTTATTTTGGAATAAATAAATAAATAAATAAAAGGAGGGGTTCATATGAGATATTTTACATCTGTAGAAAGCTTATTTTCTGTTAGAAAGAAAAGGCTGCAGGAGAAGATTATCAGCTGGCCCCTGTGCAGCCTGGCTTGGCTGCTGGGACGGAACAGCAGGACTAGCTTTTCCGTCTTTTAAGCCTCACAATTCCCGTTGCCACGCGCTGATTCACTTCCTACCAGTGGGTGCTCTTCTCCGGAACGGCCGTCTCTGTGCGCATTCACTCGCCGCTGCTTTTTGTTTCGAGGAAAGTTGTTCTAAGCTTTTAGCGTCCCGCTAGGCACGGAGAAAGGCTCTTTTTAAGAAGTCCCCTGAAGAATCAAGCCTGACTTCTTTTCCAAGGGCTCACCCTGCTCCAGAGAACACCCTCAGCTGCCCCGAGTTATTTTTGCTTGGATGCGTGGGGCAGCCTGTGCTGGTGCTTGGTGCCCGATAGCGCCGTGTGTCACAGCCCCGGGACGGGGCATGTTCTGCCCTGAGCACGGACAAACGGCCTCTTCATGGGGAACAGGAATTCCCTTCCTTTCCCAGTGACTCTAAGGAAA
Organism: Nothoprocta perdicaria; assembly: GCF_003342845.1. Taxonomy (NCBI): domain Eukaryota; kingdom Metazoa; phylum Chordata; class Aves; order Tinamiformes; family Tinamidae; genus Nothoprocta; species Nothoprocta perdicaria. The sequence continues at coordinate 36,749 of NW_020456032.1, read as the reverse complement.
GCACAGCTGTGCCCTGGGATGCTTCCCTGGTGCAGCAGCGTGGTGGGTGGCAGCGGGATTGCTGGCGGTGCTCCTGCCCTGGGGCTCTGCGGGTTCCTGGGGTGGCCGGGTGGATGCAGAGGGATGCAGGGCAATGCAAGGAGCAGCTGAATATCATCAGAATGTCACGGACATGGTGATGCCTTCTGGGCTGTGCCTGAGGCTGCTYCTACTTCTCGGCCTCCTGTGTGTGGGCTTGCAGCGGGTGCAGACCACGGGTGCCAGGCAGGTGCAGAGCCTGTGACTCGCATCCCATGGTGGGCACCGACTGAAGTCGATCAAAACTCCCAAGGGCCACGAAGACCTTGTCGCTCGAAGCTGCCACTGGGGACTTTGCTTCAGGAGATCTCTTTAAGGCAAACACCTGAATGATACAAGCATCTCATGCTGCAATGTGTGTCCCCTGCTCTGCTCCACGAGGTCCTGTGCRGGGCAAGTGGGCCATTGGGATGTGACGTGACTCCCAGAAGGAATCGTTAAGGTCCTGTGGTATCCCCAGCTCTCCAAAGCCCTTAAAACACAGGATGGGGGCATCAGGGGAAAGGGGCTCAGCAGAGCCCTAAGGTACATCAGCAAACTGCTTGATGTTGCCCAAGCTGGAGAACCTGAATTGCGTGAAAAGGGCCCTGAGTGGAGTGGCAATGTGGCTGAAGGAAAGCACAGAGATGGAGGCAGAGTTTCCATGCAGCCTGTTCAGTCTGTTTGCTTTAATGAAGATTTTATCAGTACACTGCACGTTTTCTCCCTAAACTTCTCTTTTTTTTTCATTTACAATAAGGAGGTTCTGTTAAAAGAGTATAAAACCTATTTTCATTTTGGGGCAATGAGTAACTGTTTTTTTTTTTTTTTTCTTCCTTATGTCTGTCTTTGCTTAAAATTACAGCATTTTGGGGATCAACTACAGAGATAGCCCTAGGTCTCGACAAGATCTGGAAGGCACTAAGATCCCTGAAGGACTTTGGGATATTTCAGTGTTCAGATGTGAAGAGAAGTCCTTGTTCCTCAGTCTTCACTCCTATCGGAGCAAGCTTTCCCATACTTGTAAAGATGAAAAAAAACAGTAGATTTTTGTGGTGGAGGATAATGCCATTAATAGCAATGTGTCTGTAGTCTGGCACGGTGTCTGTGTGCAATGGGCCTGTTGGCACATTGGCAGAGAAGCTTTTGAACTACCTTGAGGACTAACACAAAGTCAACTTCCCATTGGGGTGTCCGTGGGACTGAGGGGAGGCCTGGGTTGTTTAGGAGGCTGGGACTGAACCAAGGGCAGCTCTTATCAGGAACAGGAGGTTGTTACAGCAAACACTGGGCTTCTTGTCAGTTCAGAGGGCACCTCCCTCGCAGCAAAACTCACGGTGCAGATTGTCCTGGTCATGCATTGAAGGCCACTGACCCGAGAGGCAGCGTTCACAGTGTGCTGCATCTCTCCAAGGCCTTGCTGATAGGGATGCTGGCACGCGGTTTGTCTACATTATAACCAACTTTCTCCTCTTTGACCCTTTCCCAAGAGTCCAGCTGCTTCATTATGACTTCTTCGCTTCAACTTTGGGTTTGGAAATTCATACTTCCATTCTCTTTTCTTCAGAGCTAATGTTCCCTGTTTGTCCTGCTTTGGGCAAGAACTGCACAATTCAGCATGATATCCAAAAGGCAGATTTAAACTCATGTTTCCCAAACTCTTTTTATGTTCACTATCTGTGTTTCCCTCCTGTTCAGAACTGTCAGACTTAGTGCCAAAATATCCTGAATGACTTGCTTTACAAAAYGTTGCCTTTTAAAAAGGAGGTGTGATCTGAAGAGAAAAAAAWAAATGCCAGGTCTGAGGAAATGATCAGGCTTACATCTTTTCCTATTGCTGGCATGTTTTAAATTGATATTGCTTTGGAAAAAGGCTATTAGTAGTAAGTTGAAAAATATAAGGTCAAAGCTCCCCAGATTTTTGTTTGGCAATGTCTAATCAAACCTGCACTTTGCCCTAGATAACCCAGGACAGAATGTGGACGGACTTCAATCTGCATGGAGTTAATTTGGCACAGAAAGGATAGTCTTGTAGCCATCATTAATAGCTTCTATTTTTACAAACTGGAAAAATAGGATTGATTTTGAGAAAATGAAAACTCAAAATTTCTGCTTTTTTTTTTTTTTTTTTTTCCATTGGAAGATGGGCTGGGGCTTCTTTTTTGGCATTCGGAAGAATGTAGGCAGTGAGGGAGCCTTTCAGTTCATTTCCAAGGTTGCACAGTGTTTTCTCTCCCTGAAAGGAGTTTTGCTGAGAGTCGCTTGTTTGAGCCAGGTCAAAGACTAAGGCTTATCCTGACAGGTGTTGTGTAAAGAAGATAGCATTTGTGCCCTTCCCCCTTTGGTCCAGGTGGCCTTTGGCACGAGTTAGATGTAAGATTCATGCCCCTGCATCCACTGAGAGAGGCTTTAACTATTCTCCTTCCATCTAGTGCCTGGGCAAAAGCAAAATATCCCAGAGCAAGAACTACCTCCAGCCACCAACTTCACTGCACTCAAGAGTCCAAGCTGTTGGGCTGGGTTTTGCAGAGCCTTGGCCTGGTAGCCCCTTCTTGATATCAGACTCATGCTGTGGCAGGAGCTTTGTCCCACCAGTGTCACCATCCTTCCAGCAGTGTGATGTGTGGGTTTCGTGCAACGCTGCAGGGAGGAACACCCGCAGCCGAAGCTGGACGCGCTGCAGGGAGAAGAGCAGGGCTCTGCTGCAGCATCCTGAACATGATGCGGTGCAGCCCGTCATTGCTCCAAGACTTTCTTCTCTGGGGCCACACACAGAAGGCGGAGGAGATGCAGCTGCCGTTTCCTTTGGCAGAAGCTCTGCCTGTTGCTCTGAGTGCCCATTGTTTGTGCACAGGAACCGCACAAGAAGCCGTGGGGCTAGGCTGGGGACAAGTACACTCTGCATCATTGTGAAGGCTGTTCTTAGAGCTGAGACATTAATCAGCTGCAAGGATGCTCTGCTTGGCCCTTCTGGTGCTGCAGAGGCAGGAGCATCCGCTCCAGGCCACCACTTCTGTGCTGGACAGGGCAATTGCAGCCCTTGGTGCTGGTGGAGACCTGGTGGAAACGTGCAGAGCTTGTGTAGAAACTGGTGAAATATGTTTGTTTGCTCGGAGGCTGAATTCAGCTGTTGGCTGCCGGTTCCTCTTGTTGAACAGGATCTTCTTCTGAGGCTCTCCCCAAGCATTATAACTAGGTCAGCCTGAGGAGAGGGCCTTGATCAGCGCTACAGATGTCTCTCTTTTCATTTCTTCTTTTCTGTTCCCAATGCTGCATCCTTTGTTTAAGTTCTCCCTAAAAGCCTGGGAAGGAAAAAAGAAAAAAGAAAAAGAAAAAGAAAAAGAAAAAGAAAAAGAAAAAGAAAAAGAAAAAGAAAAAGAAAAAGAAAAAGAAAAAGAAAAAGAAAAAGAAAAANAGAAAAAGAAAAAGAAAAAGAAAAAGAAAAAGAAAAAGAAAAAGAAAAAGAAAAAGAAAAAGAAAAAGAAAAAGAAAAAGAAAAAGAAAAAGAAAGACCTGGACTTGTTCCACCACTCCCAGTCCTTTCCCTAACCACCTTGGAGCCACATATTGTAAACAGATCCCCTCTGCGATCAGAAAGAAACGTCCTTTTTTGCAGTGCTGCCTTGAGCACAGGTAGTCAGGGGTGTAGTGTGGGAGCCTCCTCCCATACCCAGGCCATGAACAAGCATTGGGTTACAGTCCCGCATGAGGAGTTTGGAGATGAAAGCAATGCTATGTGAATCACTTAAGATGCAACCCCGCTATCTATCCTTCTTTGGCTAGATGTTGGTGTCTGAATCAAACGAACTTCTCCCAGCTGATTGCTTGTGCCCCGTTTGGGTGTATGAGGAAGAGAAATGCGACGTTACCTCTGAGTTCACTCAAAGGCAGTTCCTCCTGGAGGCCCTCACACATCGCCTAACTCTTCTGCCTTCCCTGGAGTTGTGATTTATGCATTAATAAATGAGTGTGAAATGAYTGGGTGTAGGGATAGGACCTCAGGACAAAACTGACTTCTGATGCTTCTCTAAAGGCATTTTCTCAGCTTGTTCCAAAATCCTAGGTCCCTCTGGGTGTCTGTTCTGTTGGTGAGAGAACTCTAAATCACAGAGGGGGAGGCTCAGAAAGGTGGAGATCAGGAATGGGAACTGTGCAGGGGTGGTGGATGAGTGAGGATGTTATGAAGCATATTCTAATAATGCAATCTGGCTAGTGAGAGAGGGAATGAATCAATGTCACCTTGGGTAAGCATGGAGATCAGCCTGGCCACATTCCTGAGATAGCTGTGTGAAGATCTGACAATGTTATTCATGATGGGAGACTTAAAACAGAGTCCAGAACCAAGAGTGTAGCCCAGCCTCAGGAGCAGTGGGAACATGAATAAGATCAAGGTCAGCTCAGGAGGCTGCAAAAGAAAGGTCAGATCGGGTTCAGCAAGTGCAGCACAGCCCAGGCTAATTCCTCTGTCATGTCCATATCTGTGAAAGCAATTGTTAGTGCTCAGTCTTGACAGCATGGTCTGTCCTATGGAGCATAAAGTCCCCTTTTCTTCAGAGATCAATTGCTGGAGGATGAGCGTGAAGAAAGCAGTATCTCCAGCAACTCTGTAAAAGAAATGGCCTCTTTGTGCTCTTTGAAGACTGCCTAGCACTCGCTCTACAGCTAGAGCTTCATGGTGTCCTAATACTAGAGAACAACCTCTATTTCAGCAAAGGCCAGTACCTTTATATGGCTTTATAGTCACTGTATATTAGATTGCTTTGAATAGGAGMCATCAGGGGGTCTAAAAGAGTCTAAGATGCTTTCTGTTGGCCACGGTCAGGATGTGGTTGAGGAAGATGCACTCCGTGTGGGAGGGATCCCTGTGTGGGGTCCTAGGAGCCATCCTCCTACGGCAGGAAGGCTCGGCTAACTGCTACCCACATGGTGGGGGCTGCAGGACCAGCAGCAAAAGCTCACAGGTCAGACCCTTGGAAGGTCTGATAAACACCATTATCTCTGCTAATACAATTAACTCTTCTCAGCTCACTAAGCACTTCCAGAGTGCTTTGTTGCCCATAGGAGGAAAAAGCTCAGCCCGTTTCTAATTGTCACGTTCGAGTCTTGTGCAGGGAGGGATGGSTTCCATATGGCAATCATATCCGAGCTGCCCTGCTTGGCACAGAAGGCAGTGGATGGGAAAATGATACATTTAATAGTATGGATGTCATAGCACTGGAGTCGTTTTCTTAATCTTGGAATTGGAAATAAATACAGAAAATAACGAATATACAGTTGGCTGGGGATGATTCAGAATCTTCATACTTTACTTCATTGTGAGGAGATGGAGGGTAAACATATGGAGAAGGGTCTCATTTTCGGGCTGAAAGGGATGTATCTGAGCTGGTTGTAAGTATGTTGGGTTGGGTTTATGAAGATTTTAGACAGCTAAAGATTTGGCCCCTCCTTATTAAACAGGATTCCGGAGTCTCTCCTTACTTCCAGGAAAGCACTTTTTGATGTGTGGAATTAGACTATAAAACCGAAGTGAGAGCTGCCTTGGGCCAAGAGCTGATCCCTTTTTTCTGCTTGTGGTGAATGCAGTGTCTTTAATTTTGTTTAAAAATTGCACAGATTTGATCAGCTCTTGATGCCTTCTGGAAATGGCTGCAATGCTTTCCACCTAAAAACCCTTTTTTTTATTTTTTCTCCATTTTTTACAGGCTTTTATTCAGGATCTTTATTACTGGATTTACTCTTATCCCTCTGCTAGGCAATACTGTAGCACCTGTCTACTGGGCTTATTAACTCGTCATCCGTATGTTTGATGTAGTCAGAGGATATTGGGACTGCTTGACCATGGGGCTGCTGTGTATAGGTGGAAACAAATCTCCATAGGATGCCYCAAATCTCCAGGGGCATTGCTATTGTTAGTATTTCAAGAAGCAATACTTCACAAAGACTCGGGGAAGAATTTAAGTACGGGAACAGTGAGCTGTGAAACCCAACATCTTGACTCAACATCCAGCACCCGGCATCATTTTGTATTTGTTGAGCGTTTCCTGCGGGGCCCTTGTCAAGTCAGCCCAGCACCTCTGGAGGTTGACATCTACCTGTCACCACTGTGGTGTCCTTGTGGTTAAATCCAATGCTTATTAGAAATGTTAGGTCTACCACAAACAATATTGTGTACTGCGTTTTCACATGCCTTCCTGTTCATCAGCCTTGTAAGAAGTGCGACATGACTTCCAGCCAGCAACCCCWAAATACAAGAAATACAGGTAACCCCCAAATCTCTGAGGAGAAATATCCAGGAAAATCCAGACAAATTAGTCTTCCAATAACAGCCCCTTCTCAACAGATGAAGATAAACTCTTAGGGAAAGCAGAAACGTGGTTATCTGCAACCCACAGTGATTTCAGTTCAGTTTCTACTAGTGATTTGAGTACTGGACTGTGAGGTTTAGCTTTATTTCCAAGTTGTTTGCTACACAAAATTCACCAGATATCTGTATCAACATCTTATCCAAGTTTTTTTGGTCTTGAGATGATTGAGATGTAACCTTGGCTCTGGCCACTGGTGTCAATAGAAGTACTCTGACTTTCAGATGGGTTACTCTCACCCTACCTGAGAGCTTCCTCTCAATCCTAAGCCATTCAGGAGCTCACAAAAGGATAGGGATGGGGGCTGGAAATGCATCTCTGCCTGCGTTGTCATCTCCGTGAGCTGCACGCTTCGTTATCCATGCCCAGCCCCAAAGCGTGCCAGCTTGGCTCACAGAAGGTGTTCAAGGGCATTAGCTCTGCATACACTCGGTTCACTGCTTTTCACACTGCTTTTTACACCGCTCTTAGCAGGCATCCCTGTTTCTTCAGCTCAGTGGGCTAAATCCTCAGGGGTGCTTTGCAGCTCTGTCCTGAACACCCAGGTATCCCTGACACTGGGCCAAATTCGGCACAACAAGCAAGGCAGCTGCAGGGGGGGATTTGTCTCCTCTTTGTCCCGCTTTGTGCAAGGCCTTCCCACAATAATATCAGTGACCCACCTTCTCGTCTCCTGCCAAATGCCTCGTATTCACCCACCTGCATTCATTCTGCTCTAGATCCTTGGAGCTGTTCCCTGGGAATAGTGAATGACATTGCTCTCATCCTTCGCTTTGCGGACGCCCTCCCCTTTGGTACTGGYTCTATTTAATATTTCATTCTGCATTTTCATAGCTAGGCACTTATATGCATTAATTATTAAATGGCCACATTTTGTGAAATAAATGTATAGATAAAGACAGCTGCTGTATTTCTTTTTCTAAGAAAGACATTTACTAATCAGGATACACTGTTCTTATAACTTTCAAATAAAAATTTCAAAGGTCTCTTTTTTTTTCAATATTTTGAAAGATTTGCCTTCTTGTTCACTGCAGGGTAGCACCTCTGTAAGCACTCAGTGCTGAGCTAACCTTGTTCTCACTGAAGTCCCTGAGAAAGCAGGGCTGAGCTGGCTGAGCCATCTCAAATCTCCTGTCCTTCCTCTCCCAGAATCCAGTACTGCAGCAACATTTCCAGGCTTTCCAGAACACCTACCTTAGGAGAACAGGAAGATGTGCTTTTTAACCACGTTTGTGTTACTTTGGAGCTATTCTATAGTTTCAGTGGAGGATGCTCTGGAGTCACAAAGCATGTGAAGGCAGAATATGGTCCCCTCCAGCTAAAAAAAGATGTCATCTTCTCCCTTCTCCCATGAGACAGCTTGAGCTAGACAGGCAGACCACAGCGGGAATCATGGTGAGACAAGCAGTGCTGAACAGACTTTTGCATTAGTTATTAATGCAGAAGGAGATGAAGAGGAGGGGTAGGGTAAAGGGACTCATCAGGAGAATGGGAGATCCCAGCTCACAAGCATCAAAGGCAGGTGATCTGCATACTGCTCTCTGAGCTGGTAGGATATTGTCTTCCTATGTGGTGGATGGGAGGGGGAAGTGTCWGAGATCTTGAGATGGCCCCACAGCACCAGCTGCAGTGTATATGCTATATACCAGTTAAGATGCTTTTGCTTTGAAGAATGGCAGCTTCAGTTCTACTTTATGATTGTTATTACTCAGATCTTTGACACTGAGAGAAAACAACCTGGTCTGATGAACCTGCCTCCTCTCCAAACTCAATCTTCTTTTGTCRTGGTGGCATTTTATCTCTCCAGGTGTTGTGCCAGCCTGCCTCACTGGCTATGCCTCTATAACCATGGTGATCTTGTACCTAGCATTTGGGAAGAATGGATGGGAATCAGCGCAGGTTCTGGTGGCTGTAGAAGACACCTTAGTAGCTTTCCTGGAGTCCTGAGTTCACCACGAGCAATCAACCTCCTTTCATTAGCCTCAGCAAGATTGAGCAGGATGGATTTGCTCATGGGTGGAGCTGGAAGAAAGTAATAATCTCCTTTTAATGAAGAGAGTGCTTTGGTTTGCTGTGTCTGGCAGACTGTTTTCATCTTTTGTACTTCTAGTAGTTGGCATCCTGGGCAAGACTGAGGGACTTCAGTTTGGGAGTGGTAGGCATGCACTCAATTTGCTGCCTACCACTGGCAGAGGATCAAGGCTGGGGTTTTCATTACAATTGCTTTGCCTGCCAGAAAGAAGCACTTTGATTTAATTCTGGTGGCTTCTTGTTCAATGCCAAGCTTGGAACGTGATGCTCTGATGTCTTCCAGCTTCTTGAAGTAACCACAATGTCCTGCCGAGGAAATATATATTTATACAAAGGAGGATTTGCATTTAAGTTATGGAGTCACTTTATTAACAGCAATTGCATGACATGCAATAGGTGGATGCTATGATTTGGGATATAAGTCTGGCTCCTTCTGTAATCCTATGTACGATATGTTGATATGGTCAGAATTTCATGATTCCTCCATAACTATTCTTGGAAGGCTCATGGTGTTAAAAAGAAACAGCCACCATGTTGCTTATGCTTGGGAAGAAGATGAGGGATGCTAATAGAACTGATCAAACGCTTTCTGGCACCAACTTTGTTTAAGATGGAAGGCTTCTTTTCACAAGATGACATTTTTCTACAGAAAGCATCTGCCCTACTCAAAACATTATTTTCATGCCGGAACAATACCTCAAAACCCAATTGTATTATTGTTTGGAGAAAAATCCAAAAGCTTTAGGGTTTTGGCAACAGATTTTAAGGATTCAACTGAAAAAAAAAATGTTTTCCAAGCTAGGATGCCCAAACATATTTTTTTTTCTTTCTAGTTCTGTTTAAAAATGAAGGGAAAAATAGTTTCTGACTGTGTTTTTCATGTGACAGCGGGGACATTTTTTTGCAGCCAGCTCTAGAAGCTAGCAAAAAATAGAAAGAAATGTTAGAGTGTACCAAAACACGAGTTCTGTTTTAAGTCATCCAAAAGGGCAATAGCTATTGCCAAAAGTAGTGCAGTCAAAAATTAAAACTTTTCACAAWTTCTATTAATTTTGTTTAGGTTTAAGCATTAAGCATTTTCTGTTTCTGAACCCTAGCACGTGAGGACTTGTGCTGTGCTTCTCTTGGTACCAACAGCGGAGGAATGAACTTGGGGCCCATAACAGCTCTCCTAGATTGGGTGCGATAGGCTGGAGGGAGGATGGAAGGAGGGACCATGTGAACTTGGAGCAAAAAAAAAAAAAAAGTAGGGAAAGAGGGTGTTGAAACAGGGTCAGTTGTTTAAAACAAGTACACAGGACTTCTCTCCAGAGGTCTCTTGCCATGGTGTGTGGGAGGACATAAAGCCACATATAAAACCTGTAGAGTTGCTAAAAGCAAACATACAATATGAAAAGAACAGCTGAAACAGAATGTAGAAAGAAATGTTTGGCATTGTGAGAAGTTTCATTTCTGATAGGGCTCCCACATTTGATATGTGCACTGTCATTTCCATTCATTCTGTATTGACTGTTATATTATACCACAATATTAATATATTAATATATTCATAGAATGTCAACATCTATATCTAATACAATTAGTGTTTTATTATAAAAGTTTAAATGAAGTGGATCAACGTGACATTTGAAAAAAAATCTCTTGGCACTGTTGAAAAGAAATGGAATTACAGAACTTATCTTACTTATCTTGCTACCCCTTCCATTCCAGCTTGGTTCTCCATGTTGTCACTCCAGATGTGGAATGACATTCCAAATGTGGTCAGCCTTCATTTAGTCCATTGGCCACATTTGTAAGAAGATTGACTCAACACTGGCCACATTCAGGTCACTTTCTAAAGTGAAGCTTTGATAGATTTTGCTTGAGCTTCATCTCCACTTAGCAAGTAGGTTAGAGATCAGGACATGATCATGCTAAGAAATATGAGGTGTCTGTTTTTCCATGTATATCTGCTAATAGATATTAGCAGATATTCTCCATTGGCTGGCCCATAGCTCAGTCTCTGGAAAGCAGATACTCCAGAAGTCCTAGGAAGTCCCAGAAAGATCAAACACAACTTTTTCTATGATTTCCTTCCCCTTTCTTTCTTGTGCCTCAACTTCTACCTTGTTCCTAAAAGCTGCATTATATTTTCTCATCTAAATCATTTTGATATAGAAATATCTTGCATTTACCAACAAATGGCATCTAGAATTCACCCTTGAGTCTACAAGACCATCCTAAAATAGGTCTTCGCCCACCACAGGTACAGCCTCATACTTTGCCCATTTCAGGAAGCGGGCAACCACTTGCCCTAGGCAGCCATTTAACTCTGCTCTGTCCTTCTTTTCTGGTCCTTTCCTCACAATTTGGACCATGACCTGAAGTTTGTATTCATTTGTTCTGCTCAATAGAAAATCCCGCACAGCCTCAACTTGATTTGATTTTGAAAGGTGAAATTAAAAAAAAAAATGTAAAGTACATATAATTTTGTTTAAAAGAATATGATATGGAATATATTACAATCTGGTCTTTCTGAGTGGAGGAGGTCAGGGAACACAGGCAAGGAAATAAAAAGACTACTACTTCATAGGAAAATAATAATAATAATATATATGTTTGTATGTGAAATTTTACACATATATTTATGTTTATATGTATTTATTAGGAGCCCAGCACTATTTTCATTTGCACTGGCATTGCACCACTGCAGGAGCTTATGGGAATGACTCCAGAGGTTCCAGGCACATAGGAGCAACTTCAGACCTGGCACTTATTTCTGCTTATCATCTTATCGTTTTTACCACTCTTCAGGTTGCCTCCACTTATCTGGGGATCTGTTTGTGACATACCACAGAAGATTTGAGGTTATCACATTTCTGCAGAATGGCAAATAGTTGCTACTAGTATAGGGAAAACAGAGGGTAACACAAYGCTTGAAAATAAAAATATTGCTCTTAACACTGTCTGCTCTGCCCAGTCCCCGTTGCAGTATTTTTTACTAATTCCAGATGCAGCAGGACCCACACTTAGATTGTCTTTTGCATTATGCCCAGCACTTGTAGACCGATGTGCAATGTTAGCTACACATGGAGCATGAGATGTAGGCTCTCAGCTCCTGCCCCCAGTGCTCCCATTGCTGGGGCTCTGCAGCTGCAGTCCAGACCTGTGAGCTCCCTCCTGCCCGGACCTCAGTCGTTTTGCAGCTGAGCAGGGAGCTTGGGACAGGGTGATGCACCCGRTGGTGCTTGCCCAGCACTGCCTCGTGGCACCAGCCCTCTCCCACAGCATTGCCTCCAGAAGCATGTACAACATCTGGCAGAGGAAATACTGAAAACCCCTTGATGCAAGAATCGTTTTTACYCTTATTTCTGTCTTCAGAAGTCTTTGCCTCCAGCTAGGGCTGCTGCACTGCCAGATATTCCTGGGCATGTCTCTGACTGGGAACATCAGACCTTGGGGCATGGTCTTTAAGGCCGAGCCGATGAGCTCATTTGCAGTGTATGCAACATGGACCCACGTTTTAGGACATCCCACGCATAGTTTAGTCAACCCAYGCAGAGACATAGTACACGCTGCATTGCACCTTGGAGGGGTTCTGTGGGCTCTGTGGTTYGAGCACAGACATATGGCAATACCACCTGTGAACAAGCCCACTTTGCTCTGGACCAGGACTAAGATACCCTCAAGACAGTCACAGTTTCCATTGAACTGCCCAATCTCTTCTAAGTCAATTTGCTGTTTGACTAGATCCCCAAACTTTTAATGTTTGCACCCCCAACTGATTATAATTTTATTTGCATATATGATATATACATGTGGAGAGATTTAAATAAAATGTAGTTGCCAAGTGGAAACCCAGCGAGTGTGTGTTCATCAGTATTGAAGACCTTCTAGGTTGGCCAACTTCACTTCAGAGTTAAAAGTGATTTTTTTTTCCCATTGCCCATTGAATATTTTAAGTCATTTCAGATGCAAGAGCCAAAAAATAAATCAGTGCCAGCATGCAGAAATATGAGTTGGTAGAGTGATGATTATTATTATTTATTAGATTGTAGGGAAGGATCTTGGAAAGTTTGTCTTGATGGGTGAGTTACAGGAATATGAGCTCTGTAAGAGTGATGGTGCAGAAGGAATGGCATTCACATTCAGGACACTACTTCTGATTCTCCATCTCTGATTTAATTTCTATAGAAAGAGAAATGGAGGAAAACCTCAACATATCTGTGCAACAGCACCTGTAAAATGGTCTACTGCAGGGTAGTGTTGGATTGGAGGAGAGGAGAGAGAAAAGTTGTGCAGATCCTGCAGGTCTTTGCTTTTTGTGTGGTTTCAGATGGGGAGAAGTTATCTGAACTCTGYACTATCCATGATACGGAGGTGCCATTGCTGGAGGGTGCACAACGGGTTAACTACGTAACAGCTGAGAGGCACCTGCACCTCTCCAGGCCTCCCTTCTCAAAACTGATTGCAATATCCTGGGAGAAGAAAACGGGGAATTAAATTGCAAGGAATGCAGGAAACTGACAGGAACTAAAGTATCTTTTTACTCAGTCCACCTCAGTAGAACAAGTTGCAAGTCTCATCTTTAGTATTTTATTCGTAGGATGTCCCCCCACTGTAGTTATATGACTTACAGTAATATCAGAGAGACAATTAAGAACATGCTGTGTGTTTCTTGCATCTTGCTTTTGGTCCAAATGTGTCACCTAGACCTTGAAGAGAATTTCCTCTCCTCACTGTACCTGGGGGATGACTAAGGCAGAGGAGAGATGTTGGTAAAGTGACCTCCTTGTTGAGACTAAATTAAGCMAAATCAAATTTATTGTTTTAGTTAACCACTTGATTACCAAATTGCTTTCAACAGGGCTTTATTCAGAGAATAAGATAGGAAGAGATCTAACAAAGTAAACAGAGTTTTCCATAGACAGCGCAGGTGAATGAAATAGTTTTCTATGGACTCCAGTGTAGATATATATTAGAATTAATTGTGCAGAACTGAGGTCACACTGATGGCCTGATAGGTGCCTGGCTGACTAGATAGATAGATGTGTCTATCTGAACATGCTAATAATAGTTCACCCACATATGACCTGTGATTTCAGCTGCGGTAATTTTTTTAAGTAGTAGCAAATATTATTTCAAAGACAATATAGACTCTGGTAAGGGAGGTTGCTGATCCCCTTCACTAACGATAAATGAAGGTCACAAGCACAAAAACAACAAAGTGAAAAACTAATATGTAGAGCTGCCTCCAGACTGAGTTGAGATTAGGGTTGTTTTGGCACAGTGTTGCTCACACAGTGATATTTGAGAAGCAAATATTTTTCCTCAGCAGTGGTAAAGCTGAGGACAGCAGCAGAGATCACAGGTACAGGAGGTTCTTACATTGCAGGTAGCACAGCAGAGCCCCTTCTGTAGCAATGTTTTTGGTGAGACCTCTATGAAAGAAAGAAAACTATGTATTTACTTTAAATAAACTAAGATGTCAGATGAGCCAAAAGGCACAAAGCCCAAACTCGGTGAGATGATGGGAGCCTCTGAAGTGGCTGCTTCACTTTGCTTCTCCCGATATTTTTCATTCCTTGATACTTTTTCCAAGCCTCTTCCTGGCCGAGGTGAGACMACTCATCTTTGCAATTAATCTTCCATTAATCCAATGACCTGTTTTGGTCCTCACTGTAACGTAGCAGGCAAGGAATGAAACCTCATAAAAGCTCTGTCCTTGATGATGAACCTCAGGGGAGCATCTCAGCAAGTGGGTGGTTCATGGAAATGCCCATGGGAATGAGACTTCCCTGGAGCTTGACCCACCGCCACGCTGGGATTCCCACAATTCTCCTCAGGAAAGGCTTTTCAAGCCTGGGGAACAAGTAGTTTGGTCCAGTTGTGATTATTCAAGCAGGAGGTTTGTTGGGCACTGGCCAAAACCTTATTGAATAAGAACGGCCTTGGAGGATTGTGGGGCAGAGCAAAAGCGGAGTGTAATTACCAGCTTATTTCTAAATTAATATTTTGTTAAGGGTTTGGGATAGAGTTTGCTTTCACCCATCCTCCTCCTCCCCACCCTCACTGCATGCACCACTAATCTGAGTTTGTTCAGTCTCAAAGTGTGCTTCAGGTTTTACTGCTCATGACCGAGATGGTTAAAATCTGTGAAAGTTGGGGCCGTTTAGAATCAGAGCAAAAAGGGAGGAAAAATAGCTGGGAATGAGTGAACGTCATATAAATAGCTATAAAATTGTTAAATCTATTTGCATTTCACACCCAATAATTTCAGACTCCACCTTGAGAGCTCTGCTTGAAAGTCAGCACTTTTAATTGTCCAGTAAATTTCCTTGCAGACAGCTGCTTCATAAACTGCCATTGCTGTGCACAGTGAAGAAAAACAGATAACTGATTTATCTGCAGATGGAGACCAAAATGGCCATTTATGTGTCACTAGTTCCCCYCTCTGTTTCACTTAAATCAACATGTGAGGGCATTCCGTAACCGACCTGCARTCTGTCCAGAGACCCTGACCTGCACAGCTCAGTGGCACCAACACACGTTTGTGAGATGTCACTTTTCCACCACAGCCTGGAATGGTCCCTGCAAGGTGTGGGCTCCCACCGGCTCTGCCCATGAGCTCACTGTGTCCCGCCGCTCCAGTAAATCGCTCTCTGCTGCTCGGGGAATATGCGAGCTTTGGAACATGCATCCATAAAGTAATGGCTTATAATTCAATTAGAGCTCAGGAAAATCTGCTGAGTTATGTCACGTCTATTAAGCCTGACTCTGGTTGCTTGGAGGTCTAAGGACATGGCCAGAAGGGAATTAAGGAGTTTTTGTGTGTGTGTGTGTGTTTGCTTTTTGAGCTCCATTATTATTAAGAAAGATAGGACAAAACAAAAAYCTGGACATAAACTTTGATGGGACTTTTTGTTGTGAAGCTGTTCAGTGTACTCAGAAGTGGAAGCAGACAGTACCAGACCGGTTTGGTCTGCACAACAGTTTCAGTGAAAGGGGACTCTGGTCACAGAGGCTRCTTATGTCTCATTTCAGACTCTTCATGGAGCTTTTGGTAAAGACCCACTTCTTTCTTCTCCTTCCTTTTCCTTTTCATTGTCTTTTCCCTCTTTCCCGTTCCCCTGTTTCCTCCTTCTCTGTTGTAGCCTTCCAGTCCCCTGCCAAGCACAGCAGGGATGACTGGTTGCCCCAAGCTCTGTGCTATAATTCTGTGACGAGCACTAGAACTGAACTGCCCAGCAAGCTAAAATTAAGCCCGATAAGCAAAAGGAAATGCAGTTAAATGAGGAAAACGATTTTTTTATTATTATTATTTAGCTATTTCGGTGGGAGAGATTTCATGTGAAATCTCCATGACATCCATAAAAGCCTTAGGGAGCTTTCTCTTCCCAGGATTTATTTTTGTACTTAGAGATTGCATTTAATTTTTGTTTATTTTTCTCAAACTTTAGAGTAGATTCGAAAGAACAAATGATGTCTGGGGGCAGCATTACCTCAGATAGGACGTAAGTTTCCTTGAAGCCAAACAGTAACTTATCAAAATGGATGGGAAAGTAGGCAATCTTCAGCAACGCAGGCTGCCAGCACTGTTTGCTGCTCCCATCCTGCTGATCCAGTCTCATCTGTCTCCTACCCACCACCTGGCCACAGTCACAATCGCTTGTTTTAGTCCAAGTTGTTCTATCSCTTCACTTGTTTTCACCTGGTTGGGTCTGAGTGGTCTAAGTTTATCCCGGGGTAAGGAGCCACTGGAGAAATGATTGTGCTCCAGGGTCCAAGATGGGGGGGAGATGGTGAGTCCAGGATGGAGTATCTGCTCAAGGGCACCTTCCCAAACCAAGCAGGTGAAGCTGGAGGAAGCAGTGGGATAGGGAGGCTCAGGGCTGGGAAACGGCTCCTGTAAAGCAGTTTGGTGAAGAGAAAGTGAGGAGAGAGAGGCCAGAGGTGCACTGACTGGCTGAGAAGGGTTCAGGGGTCTTTTTGCTACCGTGGGCCTGCTCAGCTTGAGTTATTTTCTGCTTTTTTTCGCTGTCTCCAGGTGAAAAAAAAAAAAAAAAAAAAAAAAAGCATGTAAGGAAAATTACATGTTTGGACTTTCTGCTGCTCTCTAGGGGCTGGTTGTGTGGAAGATTAGTGAAAGGGGGTGAAAGGGAACAAGAAAGCATGATCGCCCCCAACTCTCGACTACAGGCTCTTGCGTGGTCTCCTCTGGGCATCTTTCCCTGCCGCTGAAAATAAGAGCTGGCTCCCATATGAACGTGCAAGCACATGCATACCTGCGTGCTCTGGAGGAGGCCCCCGGGACTCGGAGTGGGGCTGCAGGCGCTTTGCATGCAATCTGTGCAGCCGATTTGTCTTTGCCCTGCAGGGACTCATGCAACATGAAAGTGTGTGTGTGTAGTGCTAATGCTAGCAAGCGATTTTTTCTAATCAACAGCTTAATAATGGGGATATTACTGTTACTTTATTCATTTTAAAAGGTCCCACAAGATCACAAAGAGATTTATTTACCAGTTATTGTTTGGATAGGTATAGTAAAGTAACCACCAGCCTGGTCTATTGATGCATGTGCTTTATCATGCATTTAATAGTCTTATTTCTCTGTAATGAATGAGTTCTCCAGTGGGAAATAAATTGAAATGCCAGTTTGGGGATCAATCACGACACACTCTCAGCCTCTATAACGGGAAGCCCGTGTTCTGCAGTGAAGGTATTTTGGGGGAATGGCTTGGCTATATTTCTTCACTGCAGGCTTTGGCTTCATCAAGGTACAAATCTCCTAGAAGAAATGGATCGACTAATTCTGGAGGAAAAATCAGAAGTGGAATAAAATTTTAATAACAATATGTAGGGATGTATGGATGATAAAGATGTAATTTCTCGTTGCTGTGAACTTCTGAGACATAAGACATTCGCTTCAGTGAAAAATAACAGAAATGCAATGCCAAAAWGAAATGCTCCAGTGACAGGGTCTGTCTTCAAAAAGGAGTAATTGGTTCAATCCACAGAGGTTAAATGTACTAAATACTGTGTCTTCTTCATTTCTTATCCATGTTTGGAGCCAGTTGGTCCACATACATCAGCTTTTCTCCATTGACCTGTGTGTCTGTGTGTGAGGAGGTGAAGGCTCTGAACTGATCGCTTATCCCAGGGGATGGTGCCGGCGGGAGCCTTGCCGTGAACCAGGAGAGCAGGGAGCACTGAGGGCAGGACATTGGTGCCTGTGGTGCTGTGGGGTGATGGGACATACGTGGCTACCAGCCCGTGTCCTCCTGTCCCTGTGGTGGAGTGGTCCATGTCCGCTCATACTCGCAAGCTTTAAACACAGTAGCGGACTGAATGTCTGCAAGATCAGACCACACTTCCAGAATAGCAATAAAATGAAAATTAAGGRATTTGGGACCCCGTAGATGGGCAGCAGAGGAGAATTTACTTTGTGCTGCTGATCATGAYGGCTCCCTCATCTGCTCCAGGGCTGCACTGTGCAGAACCTGGCTTTATGTCCCGCGTGTTTTATAGGTCTGATCTGAAGCTCATTTGAATCAGTAATGTTTTCTTATTGACTTCATTGACTTGCAGATGAGGTCCAGGAGGAACAGTGCCAAATTAGTTCAACATCAACAGGATGGGAATAACTTCAGCTTGAGTTCAGGTGACTTCCTTGGAGCAGAGAGTTGTAGGCCTTGGGGCAAGGGTTCATTCCAGGTAGTCTTCGTCATTTAAACTAAGCTTTAAACTATATTAATTAATCTCAGCTCATTGCCTAGGCTTCCTCCGGGGTGAATGGAAAGAGATGAGCACCTAGGGAGGGCAATTCTCCTGTCCTGATTACCCGAGGTCTCTCCATGCACTGCCTTGGGAAGCATTGCCAACCCTTAGCCCAGCAATCACCTATGCAGCCAGTGAGGAGCATGGACATTACTGCAAGTGTCAGCTACAAATGAGATCTTAATATTAAGGAGGGAAAGAGTATGTGAAATGTTAATTTGCCATAAAATATGTCCAAGTCCCCCCCTCCTTTTTTTTTTTTTTTTGCTTTTACAAGGGTTTTTTTTAAGCGGGTAGGCTGAAGTGGTTTGCAGCAATAATGAGTCTGTCGTAGAGGTGATAGATATCACTTTACTGATGGTAAAACGATATGAATCAAGCTTGTCTGCCAGCGTGATTACCTAATTGTACCGGGAGAGTTCAGCAAGGCCACCGCAGTTGCTTTGATTAGACAAAGTCTGCGGGTGACTCCGCTTCGGAGCCTTATCACTCAGGCTTCAAGGCTCGGCAGAAATATGTGTGTGCTGCTGTCAGGGACTGAATGAACTCAGCCTGGCAGAGGGAGGCCCTCCTGCCAGCGCCGCGCTGAATACCCTTGAAAAGCGATGGGATATTAAAAAGCAGGGCACCTCGGAAAGGGAGGTGCAAGAGGTGAATGAATGGTAAGAGCTCTTATTGCGGCTTCGGTACTATTGATCTTGTCATTAATAATGCGATGAGCCTGAAGTGAAATTCAAGTGTCACTGCCAAAGCAGGTTATTTCTACCCTAAACGGTACATCGGGCACCTCAAGAACATGGATATTAAGATGGATGGAGGGGACAGAGGGAGGAAGAGGCAGCGTTCCCCGGGAGCATGGGCTTTGCAGGTGGTAGAAAGCCGGGGTTCAGGGCTGGGGTTCAGTGGAAGTTCAGTGCTGGAGAAGGCTAAATGAAACACCCTACAAATTCAGGAGCCTCCTGCACTTCCTGACAACTGCTGCTTCTCTTACAAGGCTGATTGCTTTCTCTCCTTCTTTCGCTCTGAGGCCCTGAGAGTTGGGCTGCTCATGCAGCATTCCCCACTTCTTTCTGTCTTCAACATTTCTCATTTTTATTGCCATTCTTCTTGACTCCTGGGATTTTTTTTCCCAAGTGTTACCAAATTAAGATCTTTTTCTTTCATCCCTGAGAAAAAAAAAGTTTTCCTTCCTTCTGAACCCTGTAACATTTCTTCTGAAAGCAACAGGTTTTCTCTGCATAGTAGACCACGCACTCCCTGCAGTGCTAGATAATACGTCTCAGAGGCCTAAAGGTCCTCTAAAAGCAAAAACATGACTTCTCAAAGGAGATTAGCCCCATTCCACTAGCAATTCTCTAGGTGCGCATGCTTATCTGGATCACCTGGTGATTGAGTCCGCTTTTCAGTAGTGTGGTGTAAGGCCAAGCTGAGTGCTACCTAGCCAAAGACTTAGAGCTATTCTGTCCCTCTGCCACCAAGAAAAAAAGAAAGAGCTTTCATTGTGTTTTAAATTCCTGCTTTCCAGATTTTCATTTCAGGTTTAATTTACTAGAATGGTTGGTGGTCATTATTAGGCCAGGTCTGGGAAGTTAGTGATGCAATGAGTTGTCCAACATAATCACTGCGTTGCTTAAAATGTTTGATGTCTTAAAACACATGCAAGTTGTTTGTAGCCATGTCTATAGTGCCCAGCTGGGGACATGACCTCAAGCTATGGAAAACTCTTCTTGTTGTCATTTGAAATTCTTGCCACCCTTGACTTAACCCACTAAAATATTTAATTCCTTTCTTCTGAAAACCAAGGTTGTTGACCAAAAGACTAGGAATTGGGGAAAAGTAGTTCAGAAGACAGAGTGGACCTTGGATACCCCATAATTCTTAGTGGCTGATTTCAGAAATGGGACTGAATACTTTCACAGAATTTCATTGACTCTAACATTTCAGATGCTTTAAAAATATACCCTGGGCCATGCAGACCCAAAGTATTTCATAAAATTTTCTTCCTGTAGCAAAGTTGACCTTTTTTAAGATTCAGTGAAGCTACTCAGCTTGCTTTTTGGGTCTGAATGGGGCACAGAGAAGCATAGATATGTGCACCAGATTAGATGCTGATACAATTCAAACACACTGTAGAGGAAATCCTGGCAGGATCGGGTTCCCTCCAGATTGTATCTGTGCTTAGTCTGGTAACTCAATCTTCTTTAACAGCTCTCTTCAAATCTTGGTGATGCTCTTTTCCAAGGCCTTAAAAAGTTGAAGCTAATTACATCTTTATGCCATTAAATATCCAGAACATTGCACATATATTTCAGGAAATGGCATGACCTATTCTCCAAACCCATCGCCACATGTGCAGTGCCCATGAAAGCTATTTCACAAACATTTCTTTACTGCTTGCAGTTCATTGCCTGTACTTCCAGCAGAGCTTGGTGAAAAGATGATACYACAAAACAATCCTTTCTGTTGCTTTCCTCCAAGAAAGTCCAGCAGCTTGAGACATTTGTGGCCTGAATAATGGCTCTCTTTCAAGACCTTTGAAATCAGCAGCCCAGGAACGGTTTGAAGTGGAGCCTGGCTGAAGGGTATCTCCCAGGAAGGAATCAAGAGATCTTGGTAGGACGCTGCAGAAAGRCTGTTGCTGCTAGATGCTGGTTTTTGGGGGTGCAGGGGTACCCTGCTACACCAAATGAAGTTGTGGGCTCTCTCTAGCCCCAGGACTGCAGACTTGGTATCCCTGAGGTGAACAGAGATGCATGAAGCATCTCTACGTGCCTGCGCCCACAGGACTTGGGGTAAGAGCACACTGCAGAAGCTGGCTTTGTYTCTAGAACAGGGGAAAAGGATCAGCTGTATCCAGGCCACCTAGTTCCAAGCCCAAAATGTATATGCTAATTTAGGCATCCCAGATTTTGACATTTAAAGTGGAACTAGCCAGCCAACAATCCATTGGTAGGATCTGAGGAAGAAAAAGCAGAGGGTGGGTCAGAGGGTGGCTCAACTCCTCTAAAGATTGGATCTAAATTCAGTCAGATCCTGTTTTCTCCTTGGCTGCGTGGATGCCCTCTGGAGGGGGCATTTCTCTCCATCAGCCTAAATGATTAGCTCAGTTTTTTAAAAAAATCTATTGTGAATTGAAGGTAATTTCCCAGTCAGGACGGCAGTATGTGATTCAGTCTCCTATTTGGTACTGYCAACCTCTCACTCCTTATATCAACAAGCAAGAGTCTGTTGCAGCATCTAATTGGACCATCTAAATGGAGGTAGTCAGAACTGTCCTCACTTCTTTCCATTGATTTGGCTTTAGTGGCCAAATATCCCTCTGGGCACAAAAAGGGGAGACTAAGGTGAGACAGGACTCACACTCATCTCTCATACTCAAGTTTGGAAGGGATAGGTTTGAGGTATGGCCTTGTCTCTGATAAAATCCCTCAGGACTTGACCTCTCAGTTCTTCCCTCTGGCGTCAGCAAGAGCTGTGCATCTCCCACACTTCCAGAGCTCAGAGCTGGACTTCACGAGAGATTTAGTGTCCACACGGGCTGGGTTCCCAGACAGCAAAGAAGTCACCCCTTTCCCATGGCCTCTATGCATCTGCCTGCTATGAGGTGACCAGGACACACATGGGCCAGCCACCCTAGGYGCTCCCTAGTAGGGCTCCTTGTTCACAGGGCGTTCCCAGCTGGAAGCTCTGGAGATGCTCTGTAGGACACTTGGTYGCTCTGATTCACACATTGCTGGTGATATGTCTCCTGCTGCATTCATGCATTGGAGGGTAAGCATGGGCAAGCTGTTCCTTCAGGGGCTCATTTCCACTCCTGAGTGTGCTCTACAGACATGTCCCTGTCTCTCCCTCCACGGCATGCTCCTACACAGATGGTTATAGACAGTTGTTACAGGTCTTAGGAATTTTATTCCCAGTTACATTTCTTCAAAGGCTTCCAGGGTATATGCAAGGCCTCACAAAGGAAGCAACATGTAACACTCCACCTTTAAGAGCAGGGTGTTTGGGTAAAGTTCATCTTAGAACAACAGCATTTGGCTGTAAGTACAAATTATATGTTTGGTGTGAAGGGAAGTGCCGTTCTCACATGGGTATGGTCATCCACCCAGTCAGAGATGGGAGTCAAAAGCCCAAGTGATGTGAATACAGACCCATGAGGGATGAGGGTCTGTGAGGGATTCTTCATACACTCCATGACTCCAGGTTGGCAGATTTTTGAAAAACATGAAACAAAATGAGACAAAGGATAAAAATGCAAGCTGAGCAACCATGAGTCTGACACTTTTGTCTTTGTAATCAATCTTTAGCTACTGGTGCTTTGAGGTTATATGAGAATACTAATTTTCATGGGTTTATTCAATACATATATACATCTGTTCGAGCAGTGCAGACAAACTGCRCAGAATAGGGCCAGCAGATACCATCATGAACCCTCAAGTCTGGAGCAGGTTAAATGAACCAGTAATGTATATATGCGCATTAGCTCTCCGTTCAGGATTATTTTTTAAGTCGCCCTTATCGGCAGTGTTTGATCATTTGGTGCCCTTGACCATGGCCCCACTGTACCAGCCCCTGGGGGTTTCAGCTCCGGGGCTCTGGGGGGATTTATGCAGTTCCCCATCGCTCCCTTTGCCTTCCCACGGCGACAGAGGTGCCCCTACTGCTCGCTCCTTCCTCCTCCTCGCAGCCAGGTGTTCAGAGCCGGCCTTGCTCCACATACGCCTTCAGCACTGAAGTCATCAGCAGGAGAGCAATTTATCCCCCACTAGAAACATAAGCAAAAGCAATCAAATATTTTTCCTTTTCTGCCTCCTGAGCTTTCCCTTTACAAGAGTCACCACCTTAAAAAATAATAAAAGAAAAAAGAAAAATCAAATCAGCTGCTCTCTCCAAGCAAATCTGGTGCTGATTGCCTGGCCAAGGCTGACAAAATCCTTCCTCTTTTTTTTTTTCTTTTTTTTTTTTTAATCAACATGAAAAACACCCTACCCTATCCACAAGCTCAGYCTCCCATCCGTGACAGCCTCTTCCCTCTCCCGAGCAGGCAGCAGATTTCAATTTAGCTCTGAGCGAGGGAAGCGCAATTGGGTTATTAAATTTCACACACTAATTGACACGCCTGCCATAAAACACAACTTGCACAAACACAATTTATACTAATGACGCGGGGAGGGTCTGAACCTCTGCTTGCAGAGCCTCTCCAGCTCCCCGCTCCCGCAGCTCCCAGGGGAACGCGGCTTAATTGTGCCTCCGCAGCCCCAGTAGTTAGCAGGGGTGGGAGGTTAAAGAGAAATAAATACCAAAACGCTGATGGGACGTTTCCCGTTTCTGCCCCAAGGAGCGTGCAAGCGGTGGGGTGAGCGGGCTCCGCACCGCCAGGGTGTCCTCGGTGCGGGACCGCGCTCGGCACCCGTGCCGCATGCGCCCACGTCGCCCAGATGCAGCCGTTCTACTTAATAAATCCTAAATGGCAGCAGATTAACCCTAGCCAGGTCCCGCGGCACAGGTTAAGCKCTGATGTTTTGCAGAGCTCTCCAGGTCAGCGCTGGAAGGGCCCTTGTCCACGGCGCCTTCTGGCTCTGCAAGAACGACAACCAAGTCGTTGCTGCAGAGCTCCTGTCCTCGCAGCTTCTCCCTCCAGGCTTTAAGTGCAGAACACAGCCCATTTCTCCTTGAATTTTCCCCCTGGTGACAACGAACTGGAGAAAACCAGTTTGAGGTCCCAGACCCACACACAGAGAGAAGGAGCAGGGGCAGATGCCCTGGATCTGCTGGGTCACCAAAACTGCTTTTCCCACAAAAATTAAAGCACAGACTACTTTTTTTCCCCGGAAGATGATTTTAAATAATGTCAGATTTTAACAAAGTTTGGAGGTTTAGGTGATCTTGTTTCTAGCTGTAGTTGCCATAAAAAAGAAAGATAAACTAGACCGTTCTCTTTTTTTTCCTTAAGAAGCCAATTCTATTTCTCTTTTCTTTTTCAAACATGCATACTTGTTTTGAGGACTTAATATTTCTTTCCACACTTGGGATTCGTGCTGGAGAAGGAGGGATGGAGCTGTCACCTCGAGGTAAGAGGAAGCTATTATAGAAAAGCCATGTTCAAGTGCAGGATGGTGCTGCAGAGCTGATTTTAGAACTAGGTGATGGCATCTGCAGAGCTGGGCTGTAGCTCTCTCTCTGTGTAAGTCACACCGTTCTTTTGAAGCAAGAATCAATGGACTTTCAGCTGTATCTGAATCAGAAATTGAAAATCTGTTGCACATGGCATGACACTAGGAAGAATTTGAGCCACTTTGCTGTCTTCCTGCTRCCTCTCTTTTGCTTAAAAGAAAGAGCTGTTTAAACCTGAAAGGGGCTTCTCTCAAGAGKTAAAAAAAGTGCTTGGGTTCTTCATGCCATGAGGTGCTCACACTCATCATATGTGGGACTCCCCTTCCCAGAGCACAAACTATCCGTTCCTCGGCATTCCCGCCCAAACTGCCGGGTTCCCGCTTGCAGCCTAGGGCACCAAACCACAAAACTGGGGCTGGCCCAGTGTACAGCCCTGTTGGGGAGCGAGAGCACAAAGTCAGGCAGTGATGGTTCCTTTGTCCTCCCAGGGCCAGACAGGGCCCAGCTCCTTCTGCCGTGGCCGCTCATTAATGCAGAGCCTGGATTTCATTACACTGATTGCTCAGCGCTGTTATTAGCAAGGCATAAATCTCTGCACAAGCTCTCCAAGCCGCCGGGTCACAGCCCTGCTAGGAGGTCAGCGGTGGATCCTAGCCCGGACTACCCTACACCAGTAGCTGAGCTGGTCTTCCCAGCCCTCTTCTGGCTCTTTGGAGARGGGACCTGTACTGGAGAGCTGAGCTGGGCACCCAAACACCCAGGAGGTAATTCCAGTGGAGCAATTGGAACCGACAGCCTTGGGCAGGCAGTATTCATCTGTCTGATGATGTTTGATCCATGTGTAGGTAGGGTTTATGAYTGCCCCATGTTACCGCTTGGTATGAAGTGCTCTCTGGACCTTTGCAGCATCCATATCAAATATTCAGCATTCATATCAAAGCTGCAAGTTCYTGTGTTCTCTGCCATGGCTCTGGCTCTTTCTTTGCTTGTCTCATCTTCTCTCCATTGCCTCTGCACTGCATACCTCACGTACACCCATCTCCCAGCTTCTCCTTAGACATTGACCTGCTAGAGCTCTTTATGCTTTCCCATTCATAACCCTAATTCTGGCATCTTCACCGCTCTTTCCTTTGCCGGTTACAGTCTTGAATAGGGTCTAAAGGATGGATGTGTAGRAACTGCAGTCTGGTCACCCTCAGCAAAATGATCCCTCTCACTCTCCTGAAGCCTCCTTGATTCCCAAATTCTGCCGCAGGAGTGGGGATTAACCCAAGCACAGAGAGGCACCGGGTGGCTGCGAGATACCTCTTCTTCCATTAGGCTTTCCCTTCCTTCTTTCTTCTTGCTTTTTCTCTTTCTTTTGCTCTGAACTCCGCACTGGAAAAAGCTATCCTTCAGCAGATCCTTCTCATGCTGAAGAGCCCTTGGCTACCCGCATGACCCTTCCTCATTCCTTGCAGTCCACACTAGCTCACACTGCTCATTTCATATCTGGAGCTCATGCTTGTTCCCRAGAGTACTGATAATAAAGACCCACCCAGAGAGGATTTTGGACTGTGGAGAAGGGAAAACATCCTGGTGCCCCAGGGCCCACAGCAAGCAGAGTAACGAGCACAACACTGCGCGCTACCCCGGCTCYGTTTTCCTGCCATTTTCTTGGTACTCAGTGGGGGAGGAAGGACAGGGGGAACAGGTGGCACCCGTCCAAAAATCGGCAAGCATTTCATTTTTGCCTTTATGGGCATTTTGTCAAGCATAACTGCAGCCTGTAATTCTCCAAACAGTAATTAACCACAAGCTGTGGGCGATGTTAGAGTGCTTGCCCCCTAACCTGCTGGCATACAGGAAATCTGAGACGCTGCTAATAGGTTTTCAGCAGCTGAGCCCATTTCGGGCCTGAATCTATTTGATATGGCTCTTAGATAACTCTGTTGATGATTTTCCTGAGTGCTGCCCGGACGCTTCCTGTTGTGTGAGCATCAGGCACAAGAGCGAACAAGGGGCCAGGGGCCACGGGAAGCAACACCCCATCCCTGCAGGACGTGCTGGTGTCAGCTAAGAAGTGGAGTCATTAATTAACAAGGCAAGCTGGCAGGGCTGATCAAGATGGGGAGTGACAGCCGGGAGCCCCCTGGGCTGCTTGGTTCTCTCCGTGCGTATGAGCTATAGGGGTTACCCCTCCTGCTTTGGAGGCCACCGGGCGAGATGTCACAGGAGTCCTCTGGAGCGACTGCTCCTCTCCAGCAATGCCCTCGAGCAGCTGCTCCACAGGAGGGAGCTGGATGGCCTCGTGGCCACAGCGCTGATGTTCGTCCTCCCCAGCCTTCCTTTGCTCTCTCCAGGGGGACTTTTCYTCCTACCTCTTCTTCTTAAATCAGTAGTTAAATCTTCATTCACGATCCCAAGCAGAACGGTCTGTAGCCCTTGCCAAAGAGGTCATCTTCCAAGTCATCCCTTTTCTTATAAATCAGGATGTTCAAGTTGCTCCTAAAAATGGCACTGAGTTTCATGAATAACAAGGAAACTCTTTCCTGGGGAAGTGTTCGACCACGTTCAGACTCCTGATCCAGGGTGTCTTTATACTGGGTAAGACCGGGAGCCCCAGTGGGGTGCTGCCTGGTAGGGACTGCTTCAGCAAGGTACGTTGGCTGGATCCTTCCCATTCCAGCCTGACATGAAGCCAGGAGCGGCTGCACTACAGCGGTGCCCAGGGAACCATCCTCAATGGGTCTTCAGACCCTGAAGCCTGGGTAGCTGGTAAGAAGTAGGATCTGAGCAGGTTGGAGGTTTGAACCTGTCAGTCACTTTGTGGTCTTCACCTTGTGTGCCTCCTCCTGCCCCACAGAAGCTGTCGGGAGCTTCGCTGCTGGCTCCTTTGGGCATGGGATGGGTTCGGGACAAGGGGTTGGTGCTGACTCCCTCCCTTTAGGCCYGGGGTCAATCCAAAAAGGGGTTCCTGGCCTTTCTTTTGACACTCAGCTGTATTGTCTGCATTGGCCCAGTTTCATGCTTTCCTTTTAACTAATTTTGAGGGTTCCTCTCCAAGGGATTACTCTCCAGAGTTGACAGACAGACAGGTCTGTCTGTCTCTCTGCTTAGCRATCTATCTTTTCTGTAAATATTCCTGCTTTATAGCATGTGAGCCCTGGATTAAATGCACAGAAAGAAACAATTCACTGTGACTTGGCCTGTAAAGTCTTTTGAAAGTTAAGTTATGGCTGTTAAATGTTAACACCATATAATGCCTGTCTTTATCGTATCTTTGCAATAAAGTGATGACATGGGTCTATTATGAGCTAGTCACATAGAAGCGTCCAAACCTACAGTATTGTAGCGGCATTTAATCTCCTTTCCAAGTGCCTGAGATTTTCACAGGGGCTTTGTCTCCAGTGTTTCTCCCGCCCCTGGCTCGGGAATCGCTGAGTGCTCACACTAAGGCGAAGACGTTTTAAAGAGAAAAGATGAAATCGTCAAGTCCACCCCCAGCTGTGCGAGGCCTGGGAAACCTCACACTTTCCCTCGGCCCTTACAATGACGTGTCTGCCTCGCTTCTGCCACACTACCTGTCCTTCTCCCCTCCTCAAGGACAACTGCAACGTTGCTTATCAGCCTGTAAATCAGCCGTGGCAATAAAGCGCTGGCATCCAGAGCAATAGCTTTTGTACTAATGTACTACTTTGCAATTGCTGTGCATATCCACCATATTAATGACACAAATTCATTACAATAAATGAAGATAGTGACTGGCTGGGGGCCAGAGTCGAGTAAGGACAAAAAAAAAAAGTTGCTTTTGCTCCTGCCAGTTGGCAAGTTTGCGATGTGAAGTTGAATGTGTCGGATATAGAGTGCTTCTGGCAAAAGATGGGAAGAGATGACTGCTAAAAATAGTAAGCAATGGTGCCAGCCTATGTGGGGAGTGAAAAGGGAGGCTGCTTCCCCATGCAATCAGGGAGTGGAAATGATTTCCAGGCGAAATTAAAGGGGCAAATGGTTTCATCAACAGGTTGATGGATTGCGCAACCCGCTCCCACTGATAGGCGTTTATTCAGGTAAGAAAAACCACTTGTTAATGTGAGGAGCTGCTGCAGCCTGCAGGAAGCGTGGATCCTCTTGGGCTATCACTTTATCTCTTGCTCCTTCTTTGTTTATCTCTCTAATCATTGAGCCATCTCGCTCCATCTACTGATCTATCTGTCACTTTATTGCTCACTCTGTTGCTCTTTCTATTGGGGATCTATTGATCTCTGTACTGAAAGGAGAAATGAGTAGAGAAATTATTGAACACTTAGATACTTTATTGTGAGCAATTCAAAAATATTCTGTTAGCAAAGGAAGGGCAGTGCGATCTGTAACAGCACAAAGGAAAAAAGACTTAATACCGAAGAACTGTTTAATTTAGTAACAAAATTTGATGCCTGCAAATTAAAATTACAACTATTAAAATGAAAAATATGGCATAATTTTTTAACTGTGAGAATAAGTAACCACTGGAACAAATGATTAAGAGAAGTGATGGCTTCTGCAGCTTGCAAACAAAGTCTTGATAATTCTGGAAATGCAATTATGATTAAYCACATCCTACTTGGTTAAAAGTTGAGGTAACTTGATGATCTGTGTTCTGCCAGAGTTGTGTTAGGTGATACAGCAGTCTAAAGCCTGGATGTGCACTCCTGCCCTGCAGGCAGCTGAAGGTGGGTTCATGAATCCACCCCGTGCACCCAACTATCTACAGAGCATCAGCTGCAAGGGTATCTTGGTGGCAAAGAGCACTTACGCAAGTGAGACACCAGTTGGGAAACACAGTGTTTGTACTAGGAGCTGGAAAAAAGCAGCCCAGTTTCATCCTCTCCCTCCTGTGTCACTGAGGTGTGACATGGTGGGAAGTAGCGTGGTGATGGTGAGGACAGCAGAAATGGTGCTGTGAAGTGTTGGAGATGTTCTCCTACCCATGTCATGCATAACACACACTCTTTTAGTGAAAGCAAGCTGCTATGGTTGTGGTGTGCCACACAAATAACTAGCAAATGTATTTTCTGAGCGAATTTTTCCCAGTGCCATCTCAACTACAGTTGTGAAACACTTAGGAGGAGTGATCTGAGTCAAAACCAGACAAAGAAACAAACCTCTTAGTCCAAAGTCCAGGTGAAATCCTCTTGCCTGTGTTCTCTATAGAGGAAATAAGGTTCTCCAAAGGAATGTGAGAGGTGGCAGCAACAACTTCTCCCATAGACTGAGCTGCTTGAACGTGGGGTGACAGCAGAGCCAGCCGGTTGAGGAGGGATCAGCTTTTGACGTGGTCACTGTAGACTTGCTCTCCTGGCAAGCCCTGCAAGAAGCCAAAGGCCTCGACTGCGGCTGTTGAGAACCCCCTTGCCACCACCTCCTGCTCAGGGCTTTTCTTTTGCCCATGGGAACATAAATAAAAGTGTCCACACTCTGGCAGATGTGGAGCTGTTTCCTGACCCAGCCCTGCTGGGCTTCCTTCACCTGCGTTCCCAGGCACCCATTCACTTGAATACCGCGAGGCGGGAGAGCGGTTGTAGGAAACAGAAAGTTTCTGTGCGAACCAGCGAGGCGATTCAAGGCCTTCCCTGCACAAAAAAAAAGAAAGCCCTCAACGTGCATTCATGCTTCAGAGGATCTTCAGAGTTTGCTACAGATTTAGTGGCAAATTCAGCTGGAACTAAGGTTGATTAAAGCTCCCAGATAATGACTCGTTTAGCTGCAGAGTGTGTGTTCAGGGAGAAGTGTTGCAAAGCTTCACAAAGRGTGGAGAGCCCAGGGCCTCGGCCAGAGTTGCCAAGTGAACGGATGTGCCAAGTGGAGCACCGTAATGATATCAGTAACAGCAATTATACAGAGAGGGAAGCAAACACTTACCCCATACAACTGCAAATCTGCTGCAGCCTTGTGCAACTSTATATCCGTGCCTGTGCCTCTGAGGGGAGCTGGGCTGCGGCTGAATTTACAAGTGGGCTCATTCTTAGACCCCTGTGTTCAACTTTCCCCTTCCCTCCTCCCTCCTCTCTTGCTTATTTAGCTGAGGGCTCCCATGACGTGGGGTGCAGCCCTGCCAAAGGCAGGGGAGACCTGTAGCTTCGCATGAGCCAAACCTCTGCCCCCAGGTGTTTGGGAAGGAAAATGCTCCTGTGCATAGGACGGTGCCCCTAAACAAGCTGGACAGCAGAGAATAAAAACGATGGAGTGCTAGAGAGCAGCCCAGCTTGTGCACATGGGTCTGCTGCTGTCCTGGGGTAGCCTGGAGCCGAACCGAGCCTGGGACTGAAATGTTTGAAGGGCGATATTAAATGCAGGGTTTGGTCAGAGGGAACACTGTTTCTTCTGTCCTCCTGATGCTGGGACTCCTCCCTTGCCACCTTCACAAGTCCTTGGTGGAGATGTCAAGGACTTGGAGAGCCCTCAGGTCCTCCCGCTTTGGTTGAAACAAGGAGAGGGAAGAGGCCTCCGGCAGGAAGGGTGCTGAGCAAGCTGTGGGATGGGGAAGGTGATCCGTGGTGATCTGAGGTCCTGCTGGAGTGGGACTGGAGGGGTGGAGGAACAGCCCTTGGCACGGTGACATTGCTGGTATGGCCAGGCAGTCACCAGGAGCATCTGTGGTCATTTCTGTGCTCATGAGCACGGCGTCCGGGTGCTGCAGACCTCAGAGAGGGTCTCACTGTTAGCAAGTACATCGCCACCTTTCCTTTCCAAAGCTGTTCTCCTCCCCACTCTCCTCCCAGTGCGTTAACAATTTTAACCTAATTGGGAGTCAAACACGCTCATTCATATCACAGAAGCTGGCACGTGAGCCTGCCCACTCCTCAGGCCATCCACCAAAGTCAAACCCAAGAATCCATTTTGGAATTACATGCTGAGCTGATTCCTGCTGTTTTATTTCTCGCTCTTGTCTTCCTCCGGCTAAGCTCTGCCTCTCTCTAAGACACRATGTTTTTAATGCCAGGCCCATTGCCCTGGGCCATAAATGCAGGTATGTTCCCCAAAGTTATTATCTGCTTGAGGCCAGGGGGTAATTTGGCTCTATTCTTGGCCCATTATTTAAGATCAGCTCCTGGTGTAGGTGCAAAATATCATTTACTTGCATTACTAAGGGGATGCAGCCCTGACAAGGCTTGGCACAATAAAAGAGAGCAGACAATCAACACAGGGATGAAACATCTACTCTAAAACAGGTCTATTTTTTTTTCCAAAAACTGTAGTTCCGCTTAGGCTGGGATTTACATCATCCACTTCCATATCTGAAAAAAAATTCTCTGTTTCACAGGTACATAAGTCTCTTTTGAAGAGTTTCAGCCCCTTTCCCTGACTCTGGGGTTTTGGGGATAAAATCACYGATGCATCTGGGTGCAAGTTGCTGCACGCAGCCTGTTGCAGCACACATGACCGGGCACTTGCAGCCTGCAAGGGCAGAGGGAAGGGAGGGCTGGTTGAGCAGAGCAGAGGCTTTGGCTGCTCATTTGGCTCAATTACTTTTCAGTCCACAAAGCTAAGAAGGAGACAATTTTAATTGGGAAGAGGGAAAGCCGAGCCACTGAGGGCAGGTTGTTGCTATCAACAGAGCCGTGGTGATTAAACATCCCTAATGACTGGGTCTTGCTTCCCAGGGCTTCCTGGAGGCTTCGCAGGGTGTTGCTTGGATGCTCCCTTCGGGCCCGCATCCACAGACGAAGGGAGGCCGCCTCTTCGTGCAATGAGTGTTTCCCCGGCGGTGCTGGTGCCGTCCGCATCTGTCACTGCAGGATCAAAACCAGAACTGCGCTGCCCCTGATAAAAAGGCCAGATGTGCCACTTTAATTAATGCAATTTGCTAAACACTGCAGCAATTAAGTGCAATGTGATAGCGCGGTAATCTTTGGGCTAGGAAGCGCCGTCCCCAAGGCATCCCCAGCTGTTCCAGCTTGCTTTGCTGCTTTGCCGTTTTCGTAATTTTAGAAACTTAAAGGCTTTGCAAAGAAGCCATAACATGAAATAAAGGAGGAAACTGAAGACGTGCAGGYGGATGCAGACTGGGGTTAAGGGCCCACGTTCCTGCAGGTGATTTGGATGGGGATCTGTTGTACGAAAGGTTCCCTGAACCTCTTAATACCAAGCAGGCTGAGCACACAACATCTCCAGACATTGAAAACTATATCTTCTTTCATCAGTCTCTGCTCTAGCTAACCCAGCCAAGCCCAGGACACATCCCTTGGCTGTGGAGACTGATACTCCTGGGCTCTCCTTTGCATTTCATTCTTTGCTCACTCCTAAATTCCCACTCCACAGCAGAGCTCACAAACGCCTCCCGTTATAGGCTGATTTTTCTCATATGGTTTCACCGAGGTCCCACGTGCAACTCGTGACAATGAGMGAATTAATCTGTCTGTGAGTTGCTAATCATTTCTGTTCAGTGATGTTCATGACAGCAACTGAAAAGCACCAAAGTTTCTCTTTTAAAGATTTAAATCCTCTGGGACTTTGGTACTTAAAAATGGGAGGAAATAAATAAATAAATAARCAAACATAAAAATRAGGGGGGGGGGAAGTTTTTTCAAGAGGCTACAAGTTTCAGGGAAAGTGATGGGACTTTACAGATGTGTGACAGAGGGACTAATTTCCATATCTGACAATGCAAAAAAAAAAAAGTCTGTTTTCTGTTTTTAAATTTTTATTTATTTTTTTCCTTACATAGGCCCAGTTATCCGTTTCCAAATATCCAAATGATCCAATTATCAAATAGACTTCTTTTACTTGGGAGGGTTCTATGTCAGAAAAGCAAGTTGTGGCAGAGGAAACGGGTGAGAAAGAGCCAACACATCCACAGTGAGGCAGGCACAGAGGACSCTTGAACAACCTGGAGAAAGAGCAACAAAATGCAGATCGTTTTCTTCTGTGCCACAGCACTGAGATCTTGCTGAACTCACTCGCACTGCTCATCCCTCCACCGCTATCTCTGCAGCCAGCCAGGAACTTGTGGCACTCATTTAGACAAATGTTTATACATGTGTAAGTTTCTTTACTCTTTTTTTTCAGGATTTGTAAGCTCTGGGCAATTAAAAAATAGCAGAGAGATGCCTGGGAGAGCATTGCCCTGCTTCAGCCCACTCGGGAGAGGGGAACATTCTCACCAGCTGAGGAGTTTGACAACCTCTAAATGCAAACAGCTCATCTGAACTGCTGAGGAGTCCTTAAAATAAAAGGCAGGTGAGCGACAAGGGAAGGTGAGTGACAAGGGAGCCCCCCAGAAAGCTGTTGAGGKGATGTCCACTTGTGGAGTTACTTCCAGTGCCGTGGGAACCGCTTGCCAGCAAAAGCCTTGGGGATGGCCCAAGTCAGGGCTACAGAGGAGCACCCAAGTTGATGGTAGGGCTTGTTACGTGGCCTTCTTTTATATGTCTTTTAGCTACATGCCCACAAATCTGTTTTAGCACTGGTCRTGTACAGTGTGTCTGGTCTGGTGGGGCCTTGCTGTGTGGCTCCCCTCCGATTTCCTTCCCATAAGACCAGGCAGCTGTGGTTGGCACCCAGCTCTTGTTGCTGCTGAGCTGGGGACACGGGCAGGGCTGGGAGCTTCCTCCCCTGCAAAGCAGCAGCTCCTGCCCACGCCAGGACCAGAGCCGGGGCTCCACATGCACAGMAGAGCCACGGGGCAGCAAACACAGGTGGGACGAGGATGGGGGACCTGGGACCCTCACCATCAGCAGCAAGTGGTCTCCTGGCCTCTCTAGAGTCTGGCTCATGGTCTTTTTCTGATGGCTTTCCAGAAGTCTGCATAATTTCAGTCCTGTGATCCCTTGGAGTAATTATGTTTGCGTGCACACAGGAAGGCGTGAGCCTGGTAGAAATGTCTCGGCAGTCAGGGAGCAGTAAGGCTCTGCTGTAGCCCCGTAACTGCTCAGAAGCAGCTTTTCAGTGCGAGAGCAGCTCTGAACAYGTCCTTGAATTCCGAGTGGCACACTGCAGGCTGGGATTTATGGCCAGCGAAGCGATAAATCAAGCTGTAGGATACCTGCCACTTCATTACCAGCTAGCTTAATCTCACATGTGAGCTCGGTATTACACTGTGTCCCCAGCTGAGAGAGGACCAGCCAGCTTGACTATCGTCTTTAGAGTTTTAAGATAGCATGGGAGATTATTTGGTATAATCCACTCATTGGAGAACTAAGAGAATTACTGCATGTCCAGGCTTGAAACACTAGAACATCCTTGGTATTGGGTTATATAAAGATATATCTATATAATATATAATCTAATATATTAGATTATCTTATTATCTTATATATATAATATATATTATATATATATATATATATTTATATATATATATTTATATATATATATATGTATTTATATATATATTTATATATATATAAATATATATATAAATATATATATATAAGATATATATATATCTTATATATATATAAGATATATATAAGATATATATATAAGATAATATATATAAGATATATATATAATGTATATAGTATATATACATTTATATGTTTATATATACGTAATAAGGTGAAGCAAAATGGACCAGAACAGTGCCTTAGCCTCTCTTCAGTGATCTCCCTCCCTCTCCGCATTACAAATTGCAGTGACCCTAGCACGGCCACATCTGCAGGGCTGCAGCGTGTCCTCCCCCAGCTCCCAGGCAGGCCAAAAGCTCAAGCAGCCYCTCAGACGAGGGATCTGGGCTCCCTCCAGGAGCAGGAAAGACTGAGGCACAGGCAGGCAGGGCCAACCACAGGGTGGCTGTGCCCTGGGTTGGGCCAATAGGTTGAATCTTGGTGGGGACTTGGCTGGCGGAGAGCTTGGCTTGATGGTGTCCCATCATCAGGACGGGTCCCATGAGCTTCCGTGCGCACCGAGGAAGGGCTCCTTGGCTGCACCAACAGCAGGAAGGGCTGTGTGGGGCTGGCGGCAGGAGCTAAGCAGGGGTTGGGAATGACACAGTGGCGCTTGGGTGCCTGGATTCCTCTGAAGCACCTCAATCCTCTTTAGCACAGCACTAAAAGCATTTTTTGGGCAATAGGAGATAAGCTCCTAAGCCACTTACTTACTTTAAAAGACTCTTTTGGTCCAGAGTGATTGTTTTGTTGACAAACGGATGARTCTTGCTTGTGAAGATAAGATGTGTGTGTTTTGCTGCACAGCTCAGAACTGACCCCCCTCCCAAAGATGACTTAAAAAGGCCAAATCTGTAAATCCATTCCTGCACCACCACACTTCTTTCAGGGAAATGCTACCTTTCAAGCAAGGTAGGAAATTAAAACAAATTAATACGCTACTCAGCAAGATTAATTAATTAGCTAATGTGCATACATCACTTAGGAACACTGAAGCCCTAGATAACTTTTTATGTCTGAGGAAATACGGCCTAAAGCAGTTCTGTTCCAGCCCAGTAAAACTAATATCGATCCGGGAACCTGATTGGGAAAGGAAGGGGCAGCCTGGGAAATGGAGCCAGCGGCTACCTGGTAATCACGGGACACAGCAAAAAACCTGGTGCCTCCAGCACGAAGGACTGGAGCCCGCGAGCTCATAAAACACGGAGTCCATAAAGTCCCCGAGTTCTGAAGGTACGCCTTAAAACTTAATGTCATGCAATATCAGAGCCATAACAACAAGTCACCCAGAGCCATTTATTATTCATTGAGAGTCACCCTCGCTACACAGACACTAAAAGTCCTTTAATGTCCCATGTACATTCTCCTTATCTAAAGGAGATTTACTGGAATATTATTGCGTCTTAAGGAAATGCCAATCAATTATTTTAACATTAATTTCTGCCATTTTAATAACTCTCCCCAGGCACAGCCTGACCATTTTTAATGGTGTAGCTGTTAAGCTGCTAGAGATGTCATTTCCCCCCCTTAGTAATTGGACATTGTGTCAGGGGCTCTGTCGATAACAGCTGTATAACACAATTATAGCTTTATGTTAAATTACTATGTATTTCATGTTATGCCCTGTGTTACGCCTCCAAACATCCTCTGAAAACCTTTTTACAAGCCATTCTGTACAGGTTACTGACTTGGCATGAAATTCAGTGTGTCTCAAATGCTAAGTAAAGGGAATTAGGTGCTGAAATCCCAGTGAAGTCTGACAGAGACTGGGTGCTTCGTTGCTTTAAGCTCTGAAAAATCAGTCGTCTCTTCAAAACGTAAGCTCCCAATGCAGCTAAATTACGGCAGTCAGTTTGTCTTCTGGTAGCGTAAAAGTGAGCAGTTTTTCTTTTCTCTTCTTTTCCTCTTTTTCTTTTCCTCTTTTTCTTTTCCCCTTTTTCTTTTCCCCTTTTTCTTTCCTCTTTTCCTCTTTTTCTTTTTCTTTCCTCTCTTTTTCTTTTTCTTTTTCTTTTTCTTTTTCTTTTTCTTTTTCTTTTTCTTTTTCTTTTTCTTTTTCTTTTTCTTTTTCTTTTTCTTTTTCTTT
>NW_020456031.1:10180-19027 GCF_003342845.1 Nothoprocta perdicaria | reverse complement strand
TGAGGTGTATTCTGTTCCCTTTGCAGGAAAGGCAAGAGGTAAATCTTGTAAACTTGGTGCTGTTGTTGTTGCAGGAAGAAGAAAAGCTGGGAGGAAAACATTCCAAACCCCAGCAAGAGTCTCCTGATCCAGAGCTACCTGCAGGTAATGGGGAATTGTGTTTTGCAGAGCTGCAGTCTTGGAGAAGACTGACAGGGAGCTGTTCCAGAGTAAAGAGAAAGAGCAACCTGAGGCAGTGAGGGCTAGATGAGTGGACAGTGAGGTGGACTGAGAGCCAGCTGAATGGCAGAGCTGAGAGCACTGTGATCAGCAGCA
Organism: Nothoprocta perdicaria; assembly: GCF_003342845.1. Taxonomy (NCBI): domain Eukaryota; kingdom Metazoa; phylum Chordata; class Aves; order Tinamiformes; family Tinamidae; genus Nothoprocta; species Nothoprocta perdicaria. Next base: position 18,712 of record NW_020456031.1, on the reverse strand, counting down.
CAGACYCTAGTTGGAGGCAGGTAGCTAGTGGTRTCCCCCAGGAATCAGTGCTGGCTCTGGTCTTGTTCAAATGAGTCATCAGTGGCCTGGATAGAGGGACAAAGTGCATCCTCCTCACATTCTGTGATGATAGAAACCTGGGAGGAGTGGCTGGTAGACCAGAGGGCCATGCTGCTCTTCAGAGAGACCTTGACTGGTTGGAGAGTTGGGTGGAGAGGAACCTCATGAAGATTAACAAAGACAAGTACAGAGTCTTGCACCTAGGGCTAAACAAGCCTATGCACCAGTACAGTCTGGAGGCTGACCAAGATAACCAAGAAGATAACCATGAGCCAGCAATTTTCCATTGTGACCAGGAAGGCCAACGGTATCCTAGGCTGCATTAGGAACAGCATAGTCAGCAAGTTGGAGGAAGTGAATTTCTATTCAGTCCTGGTGAGGCCACATCTGGAGTACTGTCTCCGGTTCTGGGCTTCCCAGTTCAAGAGAGACATGGAACTACTGGAGAGAGTCCAGCACAGAGGTACAACGATGATCATGCAGGGGCCTGGAGCATCTCTCTTATGTAGAGAGAAGCCTCTGATAGGCTGGAATGTCTAGCCTACGGAAGAGAAGGCTGAGAGGAGATCTTATCAATGTTTATAAATTCCTTAAGAGGGGATGTCAAGAGGATGGGGCCTGACTATTTTCAGTGGTAGAACTACTTTTCAGTGGTAGAACAAGAGGCAGCGACCACAAACTGAAGCTCAGGATGTTCCATATGAACATGAGGAAAAACTTCTTGACTGTAAGGGTGACAGGGCAGTGGAACAGGTTGCCTGTGGAGACTGTTGATTCTCCTTCTCTGGAGATACTCAAAACCCACCTGGACACAGTCCTGTGCCACGTACTCTAGGTTACTCTCTTTGTGCAGGGGAGGTGAACTAGAATATCTCCAAATGTCCTTTCTAGCCTTAATTGTTCTGTGATTCTGTGAGTGTTCGGACTAGGGATAAGAAGACTAAGAGGGGATCTTATCAGTGATACAAATACTTAAGGGAAGGTGTTAAGATGATGGGGGTAGACTCTTTTCAATGGTGTCCATTAAGAGAATAAGAGGCAACAAGCATAAACTGAAACACAAGAAGTTCTCTGTGAACATGTTGAAAATCTTTTTTACTGTCAGGGGGTCTGAACAGCAGCACAAGTCCGTAGAAGTTGTGGGGTCTTCTTCTGTGTCTTCAAAACCCACCTGGACACAATCTTGGAGAATGTACTTTAAATTACCCTTCTTGAATAGAGAGATTGAATTAGATCATCTCCAGAGATCCCTTCCAACCTTCCAGGTTTTTTTAGGGTAGGTTCTAGGCTCATTTAAGAAATTTTCATTTTTTTAAGCTATAGGAGTTTCTGGAAAAAAAGTATAACATGTAATGTGGTCTGTTGCCAAGACAACAATTCGTAATTGGAAAGCAAAGTGCACACTTAGGTAGGGTTCAATTAAGTAGGAAAAAATCCTCCAAACCAACATCTGGGAAATATATAATAGACATCCCTCTAGATTTCTGCAATAAAACTATTCTAATTTTGCAAGAGTTATACCACTGATTTTATAAAACCTGTTTTCCCCAACACATATTTTTGAATTACATATTTTTGAATTGATTCTATTCTGAGCACACAGGGAGTGTGTTACAGTGTGTTTAGTTACATGGCAAAGCAATTTTTATGATTTACAACATGACCTTTGTGTGAGGCAATGCACACAACTTACAGTATGTTTATGTTTGAGTGAAAGACTTTTAAGCATGACACATTTCTTATTTTGCTGTAAAAAGAACTTACACGGTAATGACGTAGTTCTACACATCATTGTCAAATAGAAWGGAAAAACTAAGGAAGGAAGCTCTGTACCAGACAACAGAATATTTATGCTTATACTAAAGTCTCAAGTTTGGTAGTTTTGCCTTATCTCTATAGTAAAAATTAAAATCTTGTTCCCACTCTAAGAAATACCTCTATAGCTTTGCTTCCGATATAATTGTTTCCTCATAAGTACTCGCTGCTCTTACTGATTTTGAAAGTTTCCCTCCTTTCAGTCAGTTACCTTATCCTAAGCTGTGTTAGCAATGCAGTAGCTTTGTTTCTAGGCAGGACCTGCAGCAGCCTTACCAGTTCTTTACAGGAGCAGCTCCTGCCTTATATATGCTGTTTACATATATATATGTAAAGTTAGGTCAGGGATATGGAAACACAGGTGTGAAGGAACAGTCTTCTGGAGAATAGAGGGAACCTTCTAGTCATGTTAATGAAGTTGTATACAGATTGTCAGTTGCTGTAGGCTCCCCTTTGTCCTTGAGGCTCTTGATTCCACTGCCAGTGACAAACTTTTCCTCATCCTCTCTTTTCCTCATCACTACTTCTTTTTTTCAGAAAGTACACCTAGGAAACTGGCTGACAAACAGTCAGCTAGACTTCAACAAAAACAACTTTTCTGAGAAGATGAACCAGGCCAGTTTGCTTCAAGTCGTGGACAGGTTAGTGAACTTTGTAGAGACACTGTGAGATGTTCTGTCACCAAAAAAAAGTCTAGACCTTCTGAGAATGAGCCTTTTTTTTTTTCCTTCCTTACTATCTTGCTTAATCTGCTTTCTCCGTGAAGATTATTTTCTAATCTTCTTTGTAGCTTCTTTTTATATGTAATGTTCATCACAAGAATATTTCTCAATAGCAGCTTTTACTTTTCCCACATTCAGGCAGAAAAACACTTTGACAGAGTCCCCCGAATGGCAAGTTGAAAAGGCAGAGGTTTCTCAGATTGCGTTGGATCCACAGAACCTATACCATGCTTTAGATGCGCCAGAGCATGCACCAGTTGCCTGCCCATCAAATGAGATGGCTTATCCTTCCTTTCCTTTTTCAAGGGAGAACAGTGCTGATGCAAACACTGCTTCCCAGGCAGCAATCACTTGCTTTGATTTCAATGGGCCATACTTGTACAGCCCAGTGATCTCTTCACAGCCTGGTATGCACCACGCCTTTCAAGCAGACCCAGCAGGAATCCACAGGAAACCAGGGTCCCTTCACTACATCATGCTCCCAAAGGAAGCCTGTTCCCAGGCTCCACAGAGGCAGGCACAGCCAGGAGCACTTCCTCTGCAGCCCTSCTTGCTCCCACACCAGAGGGAAATGATGCAGCACCTCAGCAATGGGGAGGAAATTTCACTGGACCATGGGAAATGCATGCATGTGAGACCAGAAGAGCAGAAATCTCCAGTGGCTCTTGGCTGTACTGGCTCTCCCCAGCAGTGCTCCTTGGGCTACATCACCACAGAGAGCCTCTTACTGCCATCAGCCAGAGACTCCAACCATATGGCACTCACCACTGATGGAGAGTTRGCTTGTGACTCACAGGAGATTCATCCTCCTGAGGACTGCTCTTGCTCTGAGTTTTCTCCTGCTAAATCTGGCGTCATRGTTGCAGTTTCAGCTCCAACACCAAACCCTTCTCCAGAATTGCACCTGGATGCATTTGGGGACTATCTTACTGTCCCTCCAGGTCTGCATGGACCTTCAGAATCCACAAATATTTCCTTACCCATCTTGCCAAAGGGAAATAAGCTTCCCAAGGAGCAACCATTGTCAGAAAGTAATTTGGTGATCTTAAACCCAGATAGCACTGAGCCAGTTTTCCTTTTTGAGGTTGGTGACTACTGCTTCCCCAGCCTAAAACCCAGTGAAAAGATGTGTATAAGCCAGGAAGATCCCCAAGCCAAGAAACCTGAAGGCAGGACAGCACCTGGGAAACCTGTGTCTGATGATGAATCCATCACTGGAAGAGAACAAAATGTAAAAAAAATGCAGGCTATTCATCTTTTCAAAAGCCTCAAATTGGATGATTACTTTCCTTGGCAGCAATCATCAAGGATCACAGACATCCATTAAAGCAGAAAGTATTAATGAATGCCAAGATCACAGGGACTGAAACTACAATTATTTCATGGAAATTAACCCCATTGTTCCTTCCACCCAGCAAAAATAAACAGCAATTCCCTTTTCCCGTTTCCTGTTCAATATGGTGGATGACTTCAATCAATCTCCTTCTTGTGAGGTTCACAAATGGGGCAGGAAAGACAATCCAAATGCCATCATTTTGAAAGAACTGGTTTTTTTTTTTTCTTTTTTTTCCCCAAACATTCTCAATCATCCACAAGGAGCAGTTTAGCCTTCTTCTGGTTATGGTAAAAATGTGGTAGATCACATTCATGCTACCCTAATACCAAACTGCTTACAGCAAGATTCATGGCAGGAAGAGAGGACTTCATAGCATGAAATGTTACCGGATTAAAGCTTCTTGGGAACTTCAGAAAGAAAACTTTTACTTTCTTAAGAACATTTGTTTGTTTGTTTGTTTATGGGATGTGTGTGTGAAGTAGATCAAAAGCCATCAAGAACTCTTCATAGATACTGTCTGAAATGTCCAAAATGCAACAAAACAAGCAGTAATAGAAACCGATAAGGGGGAAAAATTAAAGCTCAGAAAATCTGTTATAATGTTAAGGTGAAATAAATTGTGGAATATTCTGCGAGGCGAAGAAGGAGACACTGCTGAAAGACATCAAGTAGACTGTAGGAAACCATGGTGACGTTATTGAAAGAAAACCTGAGAATGCATAAGGTGAAGTGAGAGAAAGAGGGTAGGACAGAGAATGGCAGAGGAAAAATGTTATGCCTGGGCCTAAGCCTGGGTCTCTTTTTTTTTTTTCTCTTTCTCCCTTTTTCTAAGCGCTGAAATACTGTGATAATGTGTGAGTTTCTTTTAAGTTCATTGGCTGTTTATGCATGATACAATATATCTTAACTATGAAATTTATCTTTAGAGTTTAAAAAACTSTAAGTAATAAGTTGTGTTGAAAAAGACGAATCATTTTTTTTTTCTACTTCTTTGTAAAGACAATGACGCAAGGTAAGAACAGACTGATTTAGGACTGCCAGTCTATGATCAGTAAAAAGTTTTGGTTTCAGATCTGGCTTTGGTTTTGGCTCTGGCTGGCCCTTGCAAGAGGCCTGCATTCCAAAAGTATCTTTCGTTTTTTACTTCTTCATTATTCCAAATACATAAGAGGAACTGTTAACCTAGAGAGCTTTCCTTTCATATTTGCATAGAGTTTACATAAAATTAACTATTACCTTATCAGATGAGGCGTTAAAAATTCTGTAGGTTCAGATATATTACCTAGGATGTTTTCTTCTGATTTTGATATCTGATTTGGCAGAGATAACGAGAGGGATTTCAGTGTCTGTGCCCACTGATTCCTCCTGCTGTGTTAATTGGACACTGTTGAATCAGGAACTGAATGAAATACATTATTTTTGTTCATAATTTAATGGCTTATAAATATTATTTTGAATCTAACTGATGTGAAAATTCAATCTGATGTTCTGTATGACATGAGGTAGGCACTTGCAGCCTTATATAAGTGATGATTCACTGAGCTTTCTATATAGTCAATGAAGGAGAGGTAGGCACCTTAATTAGTGCTTTAAACCCTTTTTAMAGCTGTATAATTACAACATTAAACAGGTACTTGTGAAATTATTGTAATCCTTTCCTCACTCTATGTCCAAATATCAAAGAATCTCCCTGTATTTTAAAAGTAGATAAATTTCTCTCAGTTGCTCCGATGATATCATAATTCCTCAATTTGTTTATGAATGAAAAATGTCCAAACAAAAACAGACCCACATACTCCTCTTTTCATTTTGGGTCAATAGTATGATAAAGTTCTTCCTTGTTCTATGAGGTCTGGCGAATGTTTGCTCTTTTTCACCATCTCACTCCTGTTTGTGATAGTATAGACTTCTGTCATATCCTCTCTGAGTTGTCTAAGCCAAAGAATTCTGGTCTAATTAGTCTTTTTTTCTTATGAATCTCATATTTCTAATACTAGTTTCCTTTCTGTACCTTTATTTCTACAATATTATTTCAGAGATGAGATAACACGAATTGAGTATGGTATTCAAGAAACACATTAGTTACTCAGACTGCAGTAATTGTACTCTCATTTCTGTTATTTTTCTGCCATCACAGGGTCTCTGTTCTTCTTTGCAGCTTATATTACTTTTACATCACATGAATGACTATAGATTTATTAACACTGAATTTCATATACCATTTGTACCTAATAATTCAGTGTTTATATTCAGTAATTCAGTGCTTTCAAATGTAAATTCAAGTGACCTAAATGATTGGATATCATCACATACTTTGTGACTCCTACTCACCTTCTCTTCCAGCTCATTTATGTTATGCAGCTCATTCTGTTTCCATTTATGCTAAAAATTATAAATTCCTGGAAGTCCTCATTGATAACATTCCTCCTTATGAAATTATAAGTTCCTGGAAGAACTCTTTGATAACATTCCTCAATATGAACCATTCTCTCATTTCTTTTACTGTAACTGATCCTAATCTGCGCAAGAACCTTCCTTTTCTTCATTAGTTTCTTCAACAGTACTTTTTGAGGGACTATACTATGCTTTTTAGAAATCCAAGTACAATATATTAAATGATTATGTTCGTTTTCTCATGGACTTAGAACTCTACAGTGGCCACATGTCCACGCTCCAAAAACGTCATTTTAGCTCTTCCCCAGAACACTTCTATCTACTCTGTATCTAATTTTCATTATAATTTATATCTCTCACCATGTGCAAAATCAGCCTGATAGGTAAGTATTTCCCTGGATTCTTCCCTGAGTATGTCTCAAAAAAAAAAAAAAAAAAAAAAAAAAAAAAAGTATGATACTTCCTTTTCTCTGATTTCTCTGATGCTGAAGCCTATAAAAGCCTTTGAGTATTTATTAAAAGTATTTTCTTAACAAATGCATATCTAAGTTCCCTTACAGCTTTTAGAACAGGAAAAGAATTGCATATGCAGGTAAATTATGCATGGCYTCTAAAGAAAGTTATGTTTTATTAAACCAAAAGTTTTAGTTGGGGGAAAAAAAAAGTATAACATATCAATTTCCTTTATATGTCTTTTTAAAACATTAAGGTTATGACAATTCTATCTTTAAAGCATGGAAGACTTGCAAAAAAAATAGATCTACTTCTGAGTTTTGAAGATGATTCTTTAAACAATTTCATTGTGCTTGCAAATATTTAACCCTTTAAGAAGCTTCTTTTGGGGGCTTTTTTTGCTAGGCTTCTTATTTTTGTGAATCCCTTAAATATTATTGCTATAAACTTCTGTCCTTTTTATGTATTTATTTTTATTATAATTACATTTTAGCGTGTTATGTACTGTTTCAGCTGATACCATGTCCTGTGTACTATGCAGTAGGTTGTTTCTTTTCTTGTGAGTTCTTCTACAAAGCAACTCCAAGAAGCAACCATTTGTAGTGGCAAAAAGTGTAATATCTGAGACTACATCTATAAAGTGGATCAAGGGGCACTTCTGGTTGTAAGGGCAAATGAAACGGTTGTAAGTCCATTTATCCAAACTCTTTTCCCTATTAGTACAAGGTGACCTCATACTGCCTATTGGAAACAGTCCCTGGCTTGCTACTTGACATAGATAAAGAGTTTGCTAACAACAGTAGAGTGTCTGCAGTTGCATGCCAGGGTTCAAGCCATTGCCTTGGCCTGTTTTAGGCTATTAGTTTGGCCATTGCCTGCATCACAGTTCACAATGACATTGGACTGTTCCATTTTTATTGTTTGTCTGCCTTTGAAAGCTCTCTGATCTTCCCYAGCATTTCATTTACAGCATTCTAGGGTGAATGCGATTCACCCTAGATTCAACCTACGTGATTGACAGCATAGCAATAACAGTATGCTGTTTCTTTTAGCCTGAAATGACAACCATTGAAATTCTGCAGTACATTTTCCTCATGTTTTCCGTTTGCCTCTATGCAGTCTTTAACATTAGTAYAAACTAATGTACACAATAAGTATATGCAAATCAGCCTTACTTGTATAAAATATGTATTTTATTAGTACTCCGTTGAATTTCTTCTTTTAACAAGACTTCCATAATGTTAATGACATCAGAATTTTCTTTTATAATAAAAAAGGCATTCTGCAATGCTTTTACTACTTTAACCAAACCTGAAATACTTATATAGTTATAATGTTATGCATATTTAATTTATGTAAAAAAGCACCAGGTACTAATAATTATAACTCCTCTTTCCTATATAATTTAATCAGCCGTTTCTTCTTTGTTGTTTGGCTCAGTGTATGATATCAGGATCATTTCAAAGAATTTAACTATGTAAGACCTCACTTCTAACATCCTGGTTTACATTTTGTTTTCACAATCTCTAACCTACCTTTTCCTTTTGGTTAGTGTGCATATGGGCCATAATCATTGGGGTCTTTACCAGCCCTTGTTAACAAAATGTCTAAATATATGCCATCTTTTCAGAAATGTCTGTTTGTGTTTTTATTTTGCTTGGCTATGCTCTTACTTTGTTAAGGAAGGAAGGAAGGAAGGAAGGAAGGAAGGAAGGAAGGAAGGAAGGAAGGAAGGAAGGAAGGAAGGAAGGA
>NW_020456031.1:0-10140 GCF_003342845.1 Nothoprocta perdicaria | reverse complement strand
TTTCATAAAGGCAGCCCTTCCCCAATCATACTTGAATTTTGTGTTAGTGTTGAAGAGATTACTATGGAACTTACTACTTATATACCTAGGAGTTGCTACTTACATACCTAGGAAGGTAGTTTTCTCTGTGGCCATTATCATAGTAAATAAAGGAGGGGAAATCCTGCAATTTAGATTCATAGAGATTCACAGAATGGTTAAGGTTAGCAGGGACCTGTAGAGATCATCTAGTCCAAACCCTCTGTACACGCAGGGATACCTAGAGCACGGGGCACAGGGCGGCATCCAGGCAGGTTTGGAAGATCTCCAGAGAAGGAGACTCCACAAACTCCCTGGGCAGCCTGTKCCAGTGCTTTGTCACCCTCACAGTGAAGTTCTTTCTCACATGCAGATAGAACTTCCTATGTTTCTTCCACACGATGTATGTTCTCTTTTTCTCATTAAGTTTACCCATTAGCTCCTTGTCCATCCATACAGGTCTCCTGCCCCCCATTACTCAACTTCTTTCTTGTAGGAATGCACTGATCCTGAGCTTGGAGAAAGTGGTGCTTGAGTATTAGCTGAACCACCTTCCCTTCTAGGACCCTAACCCAGGGGACTGCTCCATGATGCTCCCTGAAGAGCTCAAAGTTGGCTTTCTTGAAGTCCAGGGCTGCAATCCTAATTCTTGCCCAGCTTCCTCCACGCAGGATTATGAATTCCAGTTATCTCATGATCATTGCAGCCAGGACTGCCTCCAACCCTCACATTTCCAACTAGATTATCTATGTTTGTTAATATCAGGTCTAGCAGTGCCCCTTCCCTGGTTGGCTCATCAACCGCCTGCATCAAGAAGTTATGTGCAACATTCTGCAGGAACCTCCTGGACTGTCTGTTCCTGGCTGTATAGATATCCCAGCAGGTATCAGGGTGGTTAAAGTSCCCCATGAGGACCATGGCCTGTAATCAGGAGGCTTCTCGTAGCTGCCTCTAGAAGGCCTCATCCACTTCCTCTTCCTGGTTAGGAGGCCTTTATTAAACTCCCATGATTGTGTTGCTYYTGTTGGCCTGCCCTTTAATCCTCACCCACAGGSTCTTGACCTGTGCTCAGTCCTCTCCTATACTGAGCTCCATATATTCCAGTTGCTCTCTTACRTGAAGAACAACTCCGCCACCTAGCCTTCCTGGCCTGTCCTTCCTGAAAAGCCTGTAGCCCTCCATGGCCACATTCCWGTCATGAGAGCTGTCCCACCATGTCTCAGTAATTGCAATGAGATCATGGTCCTGCAACTGCACACAAATCTCCAATTCCCCATGTTTATTCCTCATGCCGTGTGTGTTTACATAGAGGCATTTGAGTTGGGCTCCCAGTGTGCCTCTTATTCTTGTCGGGGCAGCTGCAACCTGACCATGTGGGCTTCCAGAAGTTCTCATATTTTGCCATTTGGCCTCTTCAGTCTCAGAGCGTCCCTCACAGGCTATGGCATTAGGCTGCTGTGAGTGGCATSACAGGCCATCAGCTACCATCTCATCTGCTGCCTCATTGATATCCCCCTCCTCCCTCAAATCTAGTTTAAAGCCCTCTCGATGAKCTCTGCTAGCTCATGACCCAGCGCTCTCTTCCCTCTTTTGAGAAAGATGGATCCCATTGGATACCATCATGCTGGGTGCCACRTAAGTCTCCCTGTTACCGAATAAACCAAAGTTGTGGTGATGACACCAGCTATGGAGCCATGTGTTGAAGGACAGTACCCTGCTATTCCTTTCTATATTGCTGGCAGTGCTGGGAAGAACAGAACAGAAAGTGACCTGCGCGCCTGAATTTCTGATCATCCAGTCCAATTCTTTAAWGTCCATTTTGATTGCCCTCAGGATACGCATTGCTGCTTCCTCTCCTCCCGCATGTAGGACCATCAATGGATAATAAATAGTCTGTGGGTCAAACCAGACTGGGAAGTTGCTTGGTGACATCCATAATCCGGGCCCCATGAAGGCAACAGACTTCTCTTAAGGAAGGGTCAGGTTTAGTTATCGGACCCTCTGTTCCCTGAATCAGACAATCTCCCACGATGATAACCCCCCTTTTCWCCCTCCTGCCCCTGGTGACAATATATATGGTTTGCCTTCCCRACTGCAATATCATTTTTGGAGGGGAAGGACCCACTCCCTCACTGTCCACTGATTGCCCTGCCTCCTCCAGGGCCTCATACCTGTTGGCCAGGGGTACCTAGTAGGGTGAGACGGGAGAAGGTTTTCTTCTAYGACCTCAAGTGTGGACTTTTATCCATATATTCCTGCACTGTTTTCTTTCTTTTTGTGTTGGCTGGGGGATGGAACCTGTTGAAACTTTTTGTKGGGCACTTCCTGGTGCCTGCTGCTGTTTCTCCCTGACTTACAGACACTCCTTAGCTTTTCAGCCTCCTCTTTTAGCTCAGCTACCATGCAGAGCAGGTCCTCCACCTGCTCACACCTCACACACTTGTCCCCCATAGAAAGTATCAGGCTGTGGCACTCCTTGCAGCCCGACACCTGGATAGTTGCACGCTTAACTAACCAGTTGCTCAGTGTGGGTGCCTCTCTCCTTAGGGAGTGCTAACGTGGCCCTTAGATGAGTGATTGCCATAGTGGGTGCGCCGGGGAGCTGGCTGCTGCACCCCCTTCCTGCGCACATTGCTGTGCTAACTGCCACGCCACGCGCTGGTCACTCGTGCTCCTTGGGGGCAGCTTTTGCAGGTGGGGAGCTTGGGCCACCTTCCCCTGCTGACTCTGCCCCTGCTGTGTTTATGCTGCCTGCGCCTGGGGGTGTCTCGCTCGCCCTGCTTGGGTGCCCTGCACTACATGGCTTTGGGGTGCCGGTTTAGCTCCTCTTGGAAAGGTCTCACGGCGCGAGTCTCCGCTCCAAAACCATCACCTACGAGGAAATATTCATATTGTCCTTGCAGTCTTTTACCAAAGGAGTTTCCTTAAGCATCCAACCTAAGTTTCTGCTTAAAGTTCTTACTAATCTTCATTTTAGTTGCCYGATCTCTGGTATTTTTCAGGGATAAAGATACTGTCCAAAACTATAGCAGTCCCTTCCCAGAGATTGCACAGTCTAAGTTATAGAAAGCAATATCAGTGGGAGGAGACAAATGAAGAAACCGTACCTCCTTTCCCTTCTTTAGATGCGGCGGCACTCCCCATCCTTTTATTCTTCTTTCCRTGATTAAAAAGATCTAAAGTTATGTTAGATTCTGCTGTTTCCATTTGAGTGTATTTTCCTTATTGCTAGAGRTGGAGGAGGATATTTTCACTTAAAACAAAAGATGTAATCAAARCGTGGTTTACATTTCAATCCTGAACAGTATGGTTTGGGTTTAAACAGAATTCATCACCTCTGCTGCTAGTATTTGTATGGAGACAGCTTTATACAACTCAGGCTTACCGGCAGCAATAAATCTTTAAGATGACATTCACGATGTAAACTAATGTTTTATTTAATGACTGYTTAACTTGATGGCAATGGATCTTCTTTCCAGAAGGCAGTGCATGCAAGTAGTATGACAGTGTAAAGAAGAGGTTTCAAGTACAGATGAACAGAAGAGAGAACAAACAGGAAAATTCAGCTGCTGTTAACAAATCATGATATCTTATTTCCTGAAAAATGGTGTGACTCACTTCTTTGGAAATATTTAAGCAAAATATAACAAGAAAGAGGAATTCATTCTTTCTCTCAAGTGCATGACATATGAGCAGCTGCCTAGTTGTTGAACCTATGCTAGACATAGAAGGGTCAGAGAGAACCAGTCACACATCTGCTCTGACTCTGAAGACTGTGACTGCCCAACTGAAGTGAAACAGCCTAGTCTTAAAAAAGGGGTAAGGCTGTGGGCATCCCACTGTAAGTAGCATTTTCCTTAACAACTTGTGAATGATAAATAGGAATGTAAGATATGCACTTGGTCTGAACCATCTGCCTTGAGAAATGCTCTGGATTCAGGTAAGGTAAATGTGTTGATACTGTGGGGAGGGAACTGGAAAGGAGCCTTCTCTCTTCTCAAAAACAAGAGCTTAAAAAGTCCCATGAGTCAGTTCTTTAAGTGGAGAAATAGGAAGGCTGGATTTCCCACTTCAGTAGAAGTGTATTTTTGGAGTGGGACTAGTAAGAGAGTTAAAGAGATGTTTCTTTTTGGACAGGTTTGTGTTTCAGTAACATACTATAACATAGTTTGAATGGATTTAAAGGGTGAAACACTTAAGGTTCAATCATCAATTACTTCCTTTTCGTAACATAAGTATTATTTCTTACTGTTAAGGTGAGGGCAGGATGATGGTTGAAAATGTGTAATTATTTCCCAATAATTACACAATGTCTTCAGATGAAGAGGTAAAAACTTTCCTTTCCAACAAATGATTGTCTCCTTTTCAAGCCATTCTTGAAGATCACCTCCATATGGATACAACAGGTGGTTTGAGGTCAGCGGAATGGACAAAACTCTCTAACTGCATGAGTTTTCCTTGTAGGTATTATAGGTGACAAAGGAGTACAGTAACTGTGATCATGCATTAGAGAAAGAACAGCCAGTGATCCAGGGAGTTGCTGCCTGACATCAAGTTTTTTTTTCTGAGAAGTTATAAAGATGAAAGAGTTTCTCAGTCTTCTTCTGGCTCCATGCCTGATATGGGGAGTTAAACCTTTTCAAGGTGAGTTTCAGGCTTTTTTCTTATTTTTTTTCTTCCTTTCTTTTCTACTTTTGTTCCTTTTATTTAGGCCTGACGCTTCTCTGTCCTACATTTCTTTTCTATTTTCATCTTGGTGACAGGAGGACAAGGAGATTGTGTGAGTGCACACATGTAATTACTAGGGCTATACCAAATATTACAGTTGTTTGCCAATATCAGAGTTAGGAAAACTCCCAAACTTTATGGATCACGTTCAAAGTTTATTAATATGTTTGCTTAAACTCAGAAGTCATGAAATTTCAGATCTGGGTAGGCCTGACTATACTTGGATGAACTGTGATTTTCATCTATCCCATGGTTAGATATAATTTTGTTTTATGCAARAATGCTTCTTTTCAACATGCCTTGCTTCTTTTCTCACCAATAAAAGATGTCCCTCTGTTATGTCTATTGATTGCTCCTGTCCTGTTACTGTCTTCTTCTCTAGAGTTAGGGCAAGGGCTGCTCCTTAAGGGATAGGGAGGTGGAAGCCAATAGGTCATGAAAGCAGCCAGCAGGGCAGAGGCCTAACAGGGCCCCCTTCCACTGCCTGCATGAAGCAATAGTGGCAGAGCCAGAAGAAACACCAAGGTTCGTCTGAGAGGCTGAATCATGCCAAATCAAGCAAGCTCATGGTGGTGAGCAGGGTCAAGGTCAAGTCAGAAAGGCAATCCAAAGGCAGGCCCAGGATCAGCAGAGTCTATAACCAGAAGGGGGCATGGCCAGAGTGGAGCTGGAGGTATCTTTGCTACGGCATTGATGGCTCTGGCCTGGAAGAAATGGGCTCCTGGCCCTGGGCAGGGTTGGGGGAGCTGTCTATTGTATTACACTGTATAGTAATCATAGGTTAAAGAGAAAGGCTTTGGAAAATGCTCGTTCATTTCTGTGAGCATTAGGGGCTCTGAGCTTGTACTGAAAAAAAAAGTGTTGAAATAAAAGATTTTGAAAAGCATGCTTGTTAAACATCTATCTTTCCAGAAGTATATGCATATCTCTTGTACTTGGGAAAATTATACTTTCTTGCCTAATGCATGATTTACAATACTGAAGGCTATGAAATTTCTCATTTCTCCAACTATGACTCTCTGAAAACTGAAACAACCTCTTCCTTGTAGTGTATTTCGCTTTTGCGATCTGAAAGTGGCTTTGGCTCTTTGCTTGGGCACAGGCATTTCAGCGGCAGTAGGCCTGCTAAGAATGGCAAAATCACTCCTTAGCATCTGGCTGCTCTTAGCTCTTGGGTGCTCTTTCCACAAAACAGCTCTCAACTATGCTGACCCCAGATCTGTATTTCCCWTCATAGCAGAGATAACTTCACTGTATTTCCTTGGAGCTGGAATCATCAGGGAAGGGGCACTTTCCTTCTCCTAGGTTAATGGTGACCTCACCTCAACACAAGTCCTCATTTCAAGAGAGCTTTCTCACAAAAGAAAACAAAGAAAAGCAGATTCTCTGCAAATCCACCTRCTATGTACATTTGCCTACTCAGAGGGACACCAAATTTTAGAAGTATATTTTGCTTATCTGTTCTGTGATTTAAACATTGTTGTAGCTAACCAGAGAAAATGTTCCTCTGAGCTGTTGTAAGAAGTCTCTCACTTTGCATATGATTTCCTAGTTKTCTCTTGCTGCTGCCCTTAGGTGGACTTAACAGGTGAGCAGCTGAATGTACTAACCACCTTTACAGCAACCCACAAAGTTAAATATCCTGCTTAAAGAGGTATCTGGCTTCTCCCTGAAATGATAAAATATTAACTCATATCTTCCACTTTCTTTCYGTTTTGACATATATTGATTGTTAAAGAGCACAAATAAGAGCTTTTGTTTGGTCTTTTTTGYCTACAATTATGTTCTTAGAAGTTGTCTTTCTGAACATCTTCTAAGAGCCTGTCTGTGCATAAGAGATACACAAGTCATTGTTACACTTGGTCTAAGTAAGTCAGGAGATCTTACTACATTACTGCCACAGAAGTCTCAAGTTTGGCTCAGAGCTTTGTTTATTACAAAGCTATACAGAGATTTACCAAGGACTCAGAACTGCACTGAACTTAGAGCAGTGATGCTCAAGTGAGTACTCAGATAAGTAACGCATCATTCAGAATTGTTCAGTTGGTCTTGATGCTCTTTGATCTCTTGATCTCTTCCTACTGGAAATACCAAAGAGTCCTTCATGGAGAAAAGAGGCTTCTTATTGAGGTGAGCTGCTCTTTGAAGCGGTCTGTGTCATACTTATACCTGCTTGTGCAGTTTCTGGTTTTGAGTTTCATTGAGCATCAGACCTCTACAAGTCAGAAAAACAAACAGAGTGATGATTTTAAACCTTATATAATAGCAMATTGTATCAGAAGGACTGTGATTCTTGTCTTGGGAGGCTATGRACAGAAATAGGAGGAAGTTTTAGGAGGTGTAAGTCAGTGTTATGGGGCTCTTTTGCTTATAGTCATAAGGCCTTTTAAGACTTAAAAAMCAAGCTTATGACTTCAGATTTATCTTTTGAATTAGAATACCKATTGAAAATTAGCATTAAGCTATTCCAAAACTATTTTAGCTTTTCTTCCCAACTGGTAGGCTAGAGTCTTATTTTTCTTGCATAAGCATTGTAATTTACAGATGAGCAGAGTCAACAAGCTGAGGCTTTCTYACTCCGAAGACTTAGAATAAAATCCTGATAAATGAAAACAAAATGACAGTCTTGCCAACACTATGTGCAGCAGCTGCTGTTGAAGACATTTTTTTCCATGAAGAGACAAATTTTATTGGTGAAATTCATCCAGTGTGAGCTGAACAATACAGAGGATATTCCCAGAGGACCTCATCTCCCTGCTTCTTGTTCCTCTCTTTCTCCAGTACAGTTGGTGCTGATTTTGCCACTTCTCTCTATCATCTCCTTTATGACCCATCTGTTTTCTGAGTGGTTTCTCTTTTCAGAGAGAGTACCAATACAGACTCTACAATGTTACAATGACTACAAATCACTTACAACTTGCACATGGATGGAGTGCTTAGAGGCTCATCAGTTCCTAAATGTGACTCTGAACTGTGCACAGTAAGTGCTTTATTTTCATTATCTTTTCAATCACACTGTTACTTGTGTTGTGAGATCACAGGTACAAAATATGGTAGGGCATATAATTTACCGTAGCCAGGGTGGAAAAAAATGTGTTACACTAGATGCAATGGAGGTGGTAACTTCCCAGCATGGTAAAGGAGGTTTCTTCTCCTTTGTGACAGTAAGAGCACAGCTATGTTGAAATAATTTTTGCAAAATACGCTGTGAGAAAGAGTGAAGTTGTACACGTTTGTTTGACCCACTGCGTTTCCTCCTGGAGATACTGATCTGTTTGTCACTATCTCCAAGCTACTTCTGCTTCCTTTCAAAAGAACTGAACTGTCAAACTGGAAGGTATGAGGAAGTGGCAGAGAAAGAAGAAGAGATCGAGGAAAGAGAAAAAAAAGAGATAGCAAAATCAGAGAAGAAAGGCTAAACAACAGAGACGTTGGAGAGTGGGAAGAATTYGTGCATAACTTGACAGAGGTCAATGGAGAAGATGCCATTTACAGTTCATAGAACACTAAACCACATTCCAAACTTTAATAGTTTGTTATGGATTAAAGTCTGCAAATCACAGAAGTGTTCTTGTGGCACAGTGGACCCCACATGTCCCTATAGAAATCATTGTTTTTGGAAGAGGAATTAATTTTCATATGCCTCGTACTTTCTACTTTAGCTGCTAGCTGCAGTTGTCTAACCTACCTTTTCAGACTTTTCTAATATAAGCATAGCATAATATGCATATTTACACATATAAACTGCTATCCCTATTATTATGAAAGCAGCTTTGGCTCCCTCTAARAGAGGTCAGGAAGGAGTTAAGGGTAACCGACAGCAAAGCAGGCAAAGGCACCGACAAGTCATGTGTAACAAGAAGAGCMGAATGGGTGCAGTATGCAGTGACAGTGACCAGAATCAGCCACCAGCCTAGATCAGGAAGCAAATCCACAAATCCAAATCAGCAAGGCACTTAACCAGGCATAGATTTGGATGTCTCATAGCTCTTTCAAGGTCCAAAGACAGGGACTTGAGCTTAAAAGCAGCTTCTGAGTGAAAGTGGGAAAGTCGCCAGTGAACTTTGAGTTGCATCTATAAAGATTTTCCCACACAGCTCTTTTATAACAGTGTGATCCCAGGTTGCACAGCCATGTTGAATCAGAGCTGACCTTGTGCATGGGAAGCCATACATCTAGAAGATAGAAAAGAGGTTGTACTTAGGTTCCTGACACCTACAAACACAAGACAGTCAATGTCCACATTCCGTTGAGGAAAGGAAGCAGATATGCCCAATGTTAGAGAAGTTGTTCATGTCACTTAATGTACTACGAGAATATGCCAACATGTCCCAGTGATAAGCACGCTATTAGAAACAGAATAAAATAAGAGGGAAAGGTTTCACGAGCCAAAGTTTGGACTATCTGTCAGCTTCCTATTCAGCTACTCATGACTTCTTCTGTGTAAACAGCACCGAAGAAATGACCTGTGTGTCCCACAAAGGAGAAAGCTATGCTAATTGCCAGAATTTCACAATGAACTGGATGTGTCAAAGAAATCTGAGTGCAGTTGGTTTTGCAGATTCTTTAAAATGCAGCTTTGACTCAGATGTGATACTACAGACAGTGCTAGAGGTCCACCTGTTTCAGAATGGTAAGAATAAGCCACTAGGCCTTATTTCTATTTGTGAGTACTTAAGAGCTTTTCAGATAAAGGTTTTTTTTTTTTTTTTTTTTTTTTTTTGCATACCTAACCCTAACAGATGTTCCTAACTTGAAAACCAAGCTACAGTTGAATTTAATATCCATTATAAGGCCATATTAACAGCTTCTGCTTTATTGCATTCTGTATAGTTTGAAATGAATCTCCCTTATTCGGCTTCTGTGGAGAAAAAAGTGGAATATACATCATAACATCTTAAAACCATCTTGATTGGGAGAGGGGGATGATGTCAGATATTTTATTTCAGCACATTCTTTGTAAAATATCCTCTTCTGAAAAGCTGCTAAAAAGCTGATTAACCACAGTTCTTCTCTCTAATCTCTCATTCTGTTCATAAATATATTTCTAATGGTATTGCAAAATATGGAGTTTGCATTATCAAGCAACATTTGATAAGTTGCAGCACCACAGGGGAATCTCTTTTTCAATGGCTTTTCAAAGAAGAGAAAGCATAGCTAGTTCATGTTACACTTCTTGCTCCTCTCCTCACTCTGGCATCTCACCCGTTGTACCTTCACCTTGCAGTTCAGCTCCTCCCACCTCAAAACCTGTCGGTCAGCTTGATGACATCAGGAGACTTCTTGCTGAYGTGGAAAGGATATGAAGGAATCCCAGGCCTGAGCAATGCACTGGAGTATGAAGTGACTTACAAGCAGAAGTGGGAGTCCTGGGAGGTAAGAACAGAGAGCTGG
>NW_020456030.1:0-19129 GCF_003342845.1 Nothoprocta perdicaria | reverse complement strand
GGGCGCCCCGGGGCGCCGGCTGCCGCCGCCGCTCGGGCGGAGCGAGCCATGCGCAGGCCGCTCTGCAGGGCTCCCGAGCGGGCGCGTCTCCGGCGGCGGCCTGGGGTGCGGTGGCCAGAGTTCCTTGGGGTTATTTTTTTGTTAGAGGCTTCTCTCCACTCTTACAGCAGAAAAAAATCTGAATGCATGAGGAAAGGTAGTGTTATCCCTGCGCTGAACCCTTTACACTGTAAACCTCTAACACTGTAACCTTAGCAGTGCTTTCCGTACCCTATGTTATCTCTTCTGGCATTTCCTCGTTTAAATAACTAATCCAACTGAATCAAAATCATGGCCAGTAACTCCAAGACAGTTGTCTGTGTTGGAGATCTTCCTCCCCAACCTTTTAAGACTTTGGAATGCTCGCCTCTTGAGTTATGCTCTAAAGGCATGCAGTGCTTCCAAAAGCAAAATGTGGTAAGTGAAGATGCCATGTTATTTTTGCAGTTATCATCAATAGCTAAAACAATTTTTGAAATCTGGAAAGAAGTCTAAAACCAACACTGTATGCTTTAATCATATTTTTGTCTGTCTGCAGTTTGATCTTGGAAATATTTGACTAAGAGGGCCTTTTCAGTTGTCTTTGGTAATAGACCTGAATAGGTAAATGATTCTGTTACAGTGTATTTTAGTTCACTGTCAAGACTAGATATATCAGTGTAGTTTAGTATTGGAATGCTATGTTGTACTAAAATTAGGAGGAGCTATTTGTGAACTGTTAAGTAATTCGTCATAAGACCTTAACCCCTGCCAAAGGCACTCCATTTGAATGAATGAAAATCCCTGCTTTTCCTCTGACCACCCTTCACTTAGGAAGGGTAGTCTCTGCTGTGAAATGTTAAAAGCAACATCTGTGACTTTAAAATCTCTATGATTAGTTCGATCAGATGTGATTCACAGACATGGTCTAAGTTATGCTAGCCAGTATTAGTGCTACTTGGAAATCTCCATCTGCCCTATAGGAAAGATTCTATCCAATCGGTTGTATTCTCCTCTGGAAGATGGAAGAAGCTGTTCAAGATGCAGGCAGAGTCTGAAGAGTCAATAACTGCATGCTGTTCAGGAGACGATTGAATTTTTTTTTTTTTTTAAGTGTTTTGGGAAATGGTGATTTTTGTCCGGCGGTGTTGATGGCTCTCCATTTAAAAAGAAAGTATCTGCGTCTGCAAAATGTTTTAGTTGCTCTTTTCCTGAAGTACTTTTGTACTTTTGTAAAAACAGAGTATTTTAATTCCAGAGAAAGTGATGTTTATTCTAGTAGATCTTCATAGTTTTGTTGTATTAAACTTTATTAGTTCCAGGTTTGTATTATCTGCTACTGTATCTTTAATGTCATGTCCTTTATGCTTTAAAAAGGAAGCAATACTAGAGTTTCTTTCTTTTTCTGTCCCCCTTCAATATGGATTAGTCATTAATAATAATTTGGCTTCATTTATTATTAATTTAAGCAATTGCTTCCTTTTGTTTCCAGATTTGTTTTAGTGAATATTGGAAGTGTGATTTGGATTGACATCTTGAAAATACTTTTCTTGTAAGGTGTTCAGATATCTCTTTTTGCAAAGAGGCTGTGGTATAGTCATTTTTATATTTCAACTCTGTCATCTCTTGTATCTACTGTAATAATCATTTTGAACTTGGCCTAAAAGTAGTGAAGTTTTTTTTTTTTTTTTTTCTGTAATCTCTTTCAGTGGGGAGACAAGATACAACAAAGACAAGATACTGCAAGGTTAGTATCAGTCATGCTACTAGCATGTTAGAGTAAAATGATTCTTCCCTGCAAAATGAGAACTCCCATAATGAACATTTGACATATATTAAGTATATTTACTGATTATAATATACCTTAAGAGGCATTATTTGTAAGCTTAGCTTGATAACTGTAATGATAAACCAATTTTCTTGAAATGAGTAGAAATAACTGTATACTTATGACAATGTCAAGAGTATTAGAATACTTCCTTTTTTTCCAAACGGGGGAGGGAGGGAAAAGCTGTCTGCAAACAAGTAAAACTGTGGCAGCGCCTGTTAAGGATACTGGAATAACAGACATCACTGTGTTAAGTCTTAGTGGTTTGCATCAAGCCCAAAAGGGCTTCTGGGATTCAGATGAGAAGTGGGAATGGTGCAGCTGTAGTAAAAATCAAGCTAGGTACATGTGCAGTGACTTGAGGTGGTAGGGAGCAGCAGGGGACTGATTGGTTGCTGATGTTGTAAAGGAGGTTGTCTCTCTGGAAAAGATAATCTCTCCCTTGCAGAAAACTAGGAGCGAAGTATAAAAAGTGGAGATTGTTTAAATGCTTGATTTAATCCCAGCTCATTCCATGAAAATGGTCTTTAAAACAGTTTTAAAATGGCCTTTTATGTAGTGATTGCTGAGTTGGTACACCTAGAATTAAAATATCTAAGTTGTTTGGTGTCTGCTGTAGGAAGACTGGGGAACCTAATGAGACTGCACTGTAAATCATATGTATTGCTACGACCTGTGAGAAAGTTATGCTTCTAGATTTTCCTGCCTCTGTTCTGACATTTCAGCTTATTGGTCTTGCAATGTGACCTTTGTGTTCATAACAGAGAGTAAAGCTTCATGCGCTTAAAAGTACTGTTAGTATTTGTAGTTGCTACTTTTCTGCATCAGATAATACGTAGGCTTCTTACTTACTAAATGCTGGACTTCTGTTGTCATATCTCATGCTACTGTAAGATTACAATTCTGTATTTTTCTTGCTGAAATTTGGATATAATAGGAAATATGAATTCTCTTCTTTGGCTTCCTCATGATGTAAAATATACCATAAGTGTGGACAAAGCAGTGTGTTAATTTTGTCAGTCTGCTATGATTCTAAATTCTCTTAAATCCTCTGAGGGGCAGGAGCAAACCTTTATACCATTAAAGTTGGATTGCCAGAATGATGCTTCTCTCAGTATTAGCTTAGAGCTTTGTGATGAGTTAATTCCTGTCTGCTCTGCCTGAAGACTGTATTTTGAAGGGTTGCTTTTCAACTAGATATGCTATAGATACAATACAATACCCACGCAATTGTATATCAAGTAAGAAGTAGAGAAAGATACTGTAACAGACTCTTTATATCAACTGTAAAATTGTTATGAAACAGTATTCCTTTGTGACAAAGTATTCAGTAATAACAGTATTTCCTGTGACAAAGGGAGACTTCTTTTTGCCTCAGGCCTTTAAGACATTGTCAGTATTAGGCAGTGGGGAGGAACAGGCATTTCAAATGTCTTAGATCTTGACTGTCCTGCTGTGTATGTTTCTTCCTGTGTCCATTTTAGTATAAGCAACATGTCAATTGTATTTTCTGTTTAATAGTAGGAAAGCTTCTTTGTATATGGATTTTTTTCTCCTCCTCATGAAACTGTGAGACTCCTTTAGCAGGCAGTGTACCAGAGACTACTCTAAAAAGGTCAAATGGCTTAAAATGATTACTTGCATGTAGAAAATAGTCCTCTGTATTATGATTAAATTTCTGATATGCATATGATAAACTAAATCTTCCTAATTTTCTATCTTGCATGTCTTTTTTTTTTTCTTCACTCTATTTGTGTGATTAAAATCAGTGAAGGCCAGAGGAACGGTCATTTTCACTATAACTTGTGTATGCTGGAAAAGGATTTTTTTTTTATTGCTGAGCAGATTTTTCTATTGTTATCATGCTTGCTCAACTGGCAAATTATTTAAAAGTTGGATATCTTCATGTTGAAGAATTTCTCTTTGCAGGTCAAGGAGTGGATGAGCCCCTTTCTGATACTGGTTTCAGACAGGCAGATGCTGCTGGTGTATTTCTCAGTAATATGAAATTTACCCATGTATTTTCAAGTGACCTCCTTCGAGCAAAGCAGGCAAGTGCTCCTTGTGGTGGCTGGATATAAATATTAGATTGTTTTGCATTTATTTACTATTGATGCAAATATCATGGTGAAGGAGGGCCAAAAGCAATTTTGATGGATTTAAAACTGAAGTTGGACTTGGGTAAAATTCAAAATGATCTCTGCAAGTAAGGAAATTTTAAAGCAAAGGAAGGCTGCCTTGCTAATTGCTGTAATGTTCTAAGATGGTATAGCTATCCAATGGGAAAACAGTTCGTAACTATATAATATTCACTTTCTAGACTGCTGCCACAATTATAGGAAAAAATAAGTTTTGCAAAGACTTGGAAATCAAGTATGATGCAAGACTTCGAGAGAGAGTAAGTGCTATAAAAATTTGTTTTTACTAATGATCAACTTGAGAGTATAAGTTACTGATGATAGATTCATGAGTCAGTAAGAATCTGGTGTAGTAGTGAGGAGCACAGCTTGGATATGTTTTTAGTTGTTTAAACCAAACTCTTTACATAAGGTAATAATTTTTTTTTGCCTAAGTATGGAATGTTGAAGCAAAGATAATATTTAGTAATCTTAAGGATATATGCAAGACAAGGTTTATGTGTAAAGCTAAGTCTTAAATGTAATAAAAAGATAATGTTTCTAAACATGTAAAATAGAAAGGATGTTCTTTCTACCTGTCATTGCCTTAATGGCACAAATTGATCTTGACTTATTAGCATTTCATACCTTTTTTTAGCACAAAGACTAATAGAAAATTTTCTAGTAATGGTAGACAATCTACTTTCCCTGCTTTCCTGAATAAAGTTTTTTTTTTTTGCATAATAAAAAGCATATTTGTATCTCCTGTTTTTAACTGTCTTGACCAGAATAAGCTCAATGTGGCTGCTTCTACTAATATCATTCACCCTTCAAATACTACACTGATAGTTTGTAGCATTTCTTATTTAATATTCATCTAAACCAGAAGTTAGAAATATGGACCATATTGGATTTTTATAAAAATTAACCTCTACTCCGCTGCATTTTCTCCTTCATGGTGTTCATATTAACATATTAACATGTATATGTTAATCACATCCCCTCTCAGTCTTCTCTCCAAGCTAAACAGGCCCTACTCATTCAGTCTCTCCTCATACAAAAATATTCCAGTCCCTTAATCATCTTGCTTGTCCTCTGCTGGACCCTCTCGAGAAGCTCCACGTCCCTCTTATACTGGGGAGCCCAGAACTTCACTCAGTATTCTAGGTGCGGCCTCACCAGAGCTGAGGAAAGGGGCAGAATCACCTCACTCAACCTGCTGGCAACATTCCTCCTGATGCAGGCCAGGATCCCATGGGCCTTCTTGGCCACAAGGGCACGCTGCTGACTCATGGTTAAGTTGGTGTCCACCAGGACTCCCGGGTTGTGTGGAGCTCTGTGGAGCTGCTTTCCAGCAGGTCAACCCCTATTCTATACTGGTGCCTGGGGTTATTTCTCCCCAGGTGCAGGACCCTGCACTTGTCCTTACTGAAACTCATGAGGTTCCTTTCTGCCTAACTCTCCAGCCTGTCCAGATCCCTCTGAATGGCAGCACAGCCCTCCGGAGTGTTGGCCACTCTACTCAGCTTGGTGTCATCTGCAAACTTGCTCAGGGTGCACTCAGTGCCCTCGTCCAGGTCATTGATGAACAAGTTGAACAGCACTGGGGCCAGTACTGACCCCTGGGGGGCACCACTGGCCACAGGCCTCCAATTGGACTTGGCCCCATTTATCACCACCCTCTGAGCTCTGCCATCCAGCCAGTTCTCGATCCACCTCACTCTGCACTCATCCAGACCACACTGCCGGAGCTTTCCTATGAGGATGTTATGGGAGACGGTGTCAAAAGCCTTGCTGACGTCAATGTAGACAACATCCACAGCTCTCTCCTTGTTCAACTGGCCAGTCATCCCATCATAGAAGGTTATTAGGTTCGTCAGACATGATTTCCCCTTGGTGAATCCATGCTGACCACTCCTGATCACCTCCTTCTCCTTCATATGCCTAGAGATGCTCTCTAGGATGAGCTGCTCCATCACCTTACCAGGGAGGGAGGTGAGGCTGACTGGCCTGTAGTTGCCCGGCTCCTCCCTCTTGCCCTTTTTGAAGACTGCAGTGATGTTGGCTCTCTTCCAGTCCTCCGCCACCTCCCCTGCTCTCCAGGACCTCTTGAAGATGATGGAGAGCGGCTGAGCAAAAACCTCGGCCAGTTCCTTGAGCATTCTTGGGTGCATCCATTGGGGCCCGTAAGATTTGTGGGTTATCAGTTTGCCTAAGCGATCCCTAACCCAATCCTCCTCAACAAGTGGAAGGTCTTCCTCTCGCCTGTTTATCTCTCTTTTACTTGAGCTCTGCAGTTCATGGCAGGTGGCCTTAGCAGTAAAGACAGAGGTGAAGAAGGCATCTAGTAACTCTGCCTTCTCGGCATCCTCTGTCACCAAGGCTGCCTCCCCATTCAGCAGCGCACTGACATTTTCCATAGTCTTCCTCTTGCTGCTGACATATTTATAGAAGCCCTTCCTGTTGTCCCTGACGTCCCTTGCCAGCTCTTATTCCAGACAGGCCTTGGCCTTCCTCGTTGCGCACCTGCATTCTCTGATGATGGGCCTATATTCTTCCCATGTGGTCCTGGCCTTCTTCCACATGCTGTACGCTCTTTTTTTTTTCTCATTAAATTTGCCTAGCAGTTCCTTGCCCATCCACACAGGTCTCCTGCCCCGCTTACTTGACTTCTTTCTTGTGGGAATGCGCTGATCCTGAGCTTGCAGGTAGTGGTGCTTGAATATTAGCCAGCTCTCCTGGACCCCCTTTCCTTCTAGGACCCTAGCCCAGGGGACTGCTCCAAGGAGCTCCCTGAAGAGGTCAAATTTGGCTCCCTTGAAGTCCAGGGTTTCTATCCTACATCTCACCCAGCTTCCTCAACGCAGGATTGTGAATTCCAACATCTCGTGGTCACTGCAGCCAGGACTGCCCCCAACCCTCACATTTCCCACTAGATCATCTCTGTTTGTTAGTAACAGGTCTAGCAGCACCCCTCCCCTTGTTGGCTTATCAACCATTAAGAAGTTATCTGCAATGTTCTGCAGGAACCTCCTGGACTGTCTGTTCCTGGCTGCATGGTTTTCCCAGCAGATATCAGGGTGGTTGAAGTCCCTCAGGAGGACCGGAGCCTGTGATCGGGACCAACAGAGGTTTCCAGTGAATCGTAAGTTAATATGGAAGAGAGTTTTAAAACCCCTCCAAAGGACTAGTCATCTTTGCATTTAATTTAAGAATGCAGATGTCCCTATAACTTGGCAAGGTAAAGCCAACTCCTCACCACAGAGTGGACAGAAATAGGTAACAGCTGTAGCAGGACTAAGAGACGGACAAATCACTACCATCACTAAATATCTGTTAGGTTATCACGGTGTGTGACTGTTTTATCCTCTGTAGTTTACATTTCTTACATGCAGGAAAACTGTCACATATAAAGCAGGAATGGGAAGCACACAGGTACTTTATTTTAGTTTGCAGAGTCTAGACGTAACAGGAGTGAAACCACTCTGTGTTCATAGTGATATGTCAGTGAATACTTTCAGCATTCTTGGGTGCATCCATTGGGTTGTGGGTTATCAGTTTGCCTAAGCGATCCCTAATCCAATCCTCCTCAACACGTGGAAGGTCTTCCTCTTGCCCTTTTATCTCTCTTTTACTTGAGCTCTGCAGTTCATGGCAGGTGGCCTTAGCAGTAAAGACAGAGGTAAAGAAGGCATTTATTCACCAAGGCCTTCCCTTCCAAGGCCAAGACTATGAGTCTAAAATGGTGATAATTATGAAAAGAAGAGGAAAAGGAATAACAGAACATTGCTAGAGTATAGTCCAGCGTAGAACTCTGGCTAACTATATTTGATACTTAGAGTGCATTTATATGGGGAAGAAGGAGAATGAGCTAGTTTTTAGGTGGGGTTTGATAAAGTGATGAAAGACAGAATGTAATGGGGATGCCTGAAAACTCAGGATAAAATGTCACTGTCCTGGGGCTCTCTCCAGATTTGTTGTTCCATTAAGTTTCATTTCTGTAAATGTGATGGGTAATAGTCATGTCACTTGCTGCCCATCTGGAAAGTGCTTGTTATGGCTATGTGACATCACAACTAATGTAACCTACAGCGAAGAACATTTCATCTCATACAATGCAGGCCTACAGAATATTCTACTGCACAAGGTTTTACACATAAAATATATTATAAAATACATAGCCTAGGCTTTGACCACTAGCCTAATTCAGGATACTGGTTTTTTTTTTTTTTTTTTTTTTTTTTTTTTTTTTTTTTTTTTTTTTTTGGGTCATATTCACCTTGCTAATCCAAATACTGACCAAACATTACTTCAGCTGTCTCCCTACATCCCAGCTGGCTATATTGTTCACTTTCCACTTTCTACATAAACTGTGGTTTAGTCTTGCTATATTGTATCTGACATTTACTCTGTCTTAGATGAAGGGGAAGTAGAAGTATATGCATGACTCTTCCTATGAAATGGACATTGTGCTTGGGATTCTTCTTTAGGGAATCTTATTTGTAAGATTAATTGTGAAAAGAGAAAATTATTGTGCAGCTATGTTGATGTTTGCTGAACATCCTAAGGAAAAAGGCACAAGGCATAAGAAAAATAGCTCTGAAAGGCATGAATGCAGCCTTGCTAGACTGAAAACAGACTACAGGATCAGGTTACAGTAGACTGTTTGAATAGAAAGGAGAAACAAATGCTTGAAGTTTCTGAATTGTTTATTCTTTCTTATTCCCCGATATTTTACTGCCATCTACTGGCCACAATTAAATATAATCATCACTGATCTTGAAAATGTGTATTTTATTCTACTTATTTAAGAACTACAAGTTTTGATAAAACTCTTATTTCTGCTGGGATTAAAAGATGTGCCATCCTTTCCATTTTAAATCATTTTACTCTACTGATGGCTTTCCTGAAAGATACATCATAATCACTTACTGACAGTAAAAAATGGCTTTTTGATAACTAGAAGTTTGTGTGAACATATACTTTTTACAAAACACATTTTTTTTGTCAAAACCCCTTTCCATTCAGTTTTCCAACATCTCTAAGTTCCTTGCACAAATTCCAGATAGTCTTGTTAAGTGCTGAGCTCCCTTTCATTCATCATACTATCAAGTCTCTTGCCTCCCTTTTGATGGCCTCAACACAAGCCACCAAGCTCTCAACACAGAGATCCAGTTGGAAACAGTAAAGAACTGATGGCTTACTTGGAAGTCCACATCCAGGGACCAGATCAGGAAGAATAATTTAGATGGCTTTAGGCAATGAAAAAGGATAAGGAAACAGACAAAACACTATCTCTTCTTTTTTAGAGCTCACTGATGCAGCAGAAAAAAAATGTGAGAGAGTAGAGAATAACTGGGACAGTAGAAAAAATAAATCTAACAAAAATACAGCTTGAGAGAGAATGGAAGATAAAGGAACTGTATGCATCTTTCTAAACCTGAAGGGTCTTCTAGTAGAAGATTCTTGTATGACTTCAGTAATTACTTACTTTGAAGTAATGAAGAAAAGGGATAGTTGTGTAGCCCCCAGAACCTATACTGTTGCACGGAGTTATTCCTCCACAGGTGTAAGATTCTCCACCTGTCTTTTTTGCTCTTCATGAGATTGCTCTCTGCTCTTATCTTCAGCCTGTTTAGGTCTCTTTGAATGGCAGTGAAACACTCTGGTGTGTCAGCCACTCTTCACAGTTTTGTAAATTTGCTTTCTGCCCTATCAGCCAGACCACTGATGAGCTGAACACTATTGACCACTGGATACACAGCTAGTTACTGGACTCCAACTAACTACTTTTGCTGCTTCTCACAAACCTGTGAGCTCAATATCTGATTTTCAATCCACCTCATTGTCTACTATGCCAGCCCACACTTCCTATATCCTACACATCCACATCCTACAAGGATGTTATAGAGGATAGCATCAAAAGTCTTAATGAAAAGTTAGACAAAATCCTCTGCTCTCCTCTCCCAAGACATATGTATTTGGACCATAACAAATAGACTATATTTATATAGTCTATCTGATTGGTTAAGTATGATTTCCTTTTTGCAATTCCACAATGCCTGATCATCTTGTCCTTTACTTGACAAAAATAGTATCCAGGATTAGCTACTCCCTCAAGGTATGGTGAGGCTGACTGGCATGTAATTCCCTGAGTCCTCCTTCTTGCCCTTCAGAAAGGCTGGAGAGGCATAGTCCTCAGGTACTTCTCCTGATACCCATGAGCTTTCAGAGATGATCTGGAAAGAATATAGGGACATTGTTCAAACATGTGGGGATAGGGCTAAGAAAGCCAAAGCCTATCTGGAGTTTAATCTTGCGAAGGATGTCTAGAAAAACAAAAGGGGCCTCTATAAGTACATAAACAACAAAATGAACACTATGAGAAATGTGGGCCACTGCCAAACATAGTGACAAAGGGTACAGAAAAGGTACCTCAGTACAGAATGCTTTCTTTGCCTCAGTTTTGATGGAAAGACCAGCCTTCAGGAATGGAGGCTATGGAGACCCTGGAGTGGACCTCTAGCTGGAGGAGGTTCAGGTTAGAGATCATTTAGGAACACTTGACACCCACAAGTCTATGGACACTGATGTGATGCATGAACTGATGTGATGCATGTCCTTGTGAATGCAAGGACACCAGGGAGGTGTGGTTGATGTCATTGCAAGGACAATTAGTCTTTGAATCATCTTCACAAAGACATTGCAAGGACATTCAGCTACACTTCCTCCTCACTCTGCTGGGCAGACTTACTGGTATACCACAAACGTAGGCTGGGTTCGATTGGATACACTGATACCATGACTGATCATTGAATTGAAGATTGTTTTGTAGAGGTGACAGTCCAGTACAAATCAGAGGGACTGAAATTCACCTTGAGAATAAACTTCAAGTGCATGACAGTTTCATTCACCTAGCAGCAGCCAGAATTAGCAGAATGACCCAATACCAGAACTAGCAAAATGACAAGAAGTATCTGGAAGGGTGAAGGAAAGCAGCTGTCCCTTTGGACATCAGAGTCCTGCAGACTGCCCCTCGTTATGTAGTGGTGCCTGGCAGATAAGCCCTAACGGGAGAATCAAGTGTGCAGCTGTCCCGGCAGTGATGGTGGTAACTGTCTGTCAAAAAATCTTTTCCACCTTTGGCAATGAGAGAAGGGAGGGCTAAATGGCTTACTCTTGGCTAATCGGCTTACTAAACAGCTTGTCAGTCCTCCCCTAACGCCATGGCCCCTGTGGTGATGCCAGTTCTCGGCAATAGCGTGTTGTCCAGATGATTGTCAGTGAGGTAGCTTGGCCTGTTTATGGGACAGGCAACCACCCAAACCTAAAGGATATGACATGGCATGTTCCCTGTCATAGAATCATAGAATCATAGATTGCTTAAGGTTGGAATGGACCTCTAGAGGTCATCTAGTCCAACCCCCCTGCACAGGCAAGGCACACACAGGTACTTTATTTTAGTTTGCAGAGTCTAGACGTAACAGGAGTGAAACCACTCTGTGTTCATAGTGATATGTCAGTGAATACTTTCAGCATTCTTGGGTGCATCCATTGGGTTGTGGGTTATCAGTTTGCCTAAGCGATCCCTAATCCAATCCTCCTCAACACGTGGAAGGTCTTCCTCTTGCCCTTTTATCTCTCTTTTACTTGAGCTCTGCAGTTCATGGCAGGTGGCCTTAGCAGTAAAGATAGAGGTAAAGAAGGCATTTATTCACCAAGGCCGCCTCCCCATTCAGCAGCGCACTGACATTTTCCATAGTCTTCCTCTTGCTGCTGACATATTTATAGAAGCCCTTCCTGTTGTCCCTGACATCCCTTGCCAACTCCAATGGCATTTCAGGCCTTTAGGGATTTGAGCCTTGTTTT
This sequence comes from Nothoprocta perdicaria, assembly GCF_003342845.1. Classification (NCBI taxonomy): domain Eukaryota; kingdom Metazoa; phylum Chordata; class Aves; order Tinamiformes; family Tinamidae; genus Nothoprocta; species Nothoprocta perdicaria. The sequence goes on along the minus strand of NW_020456030.1, from coordinate 7,297 downwards.
CACACTGGAAAACTGGGGATAAACGATTTTCAATCTAAGTCATAGATTAATGATCTTCTTATGCTTGTTTGTTTTTTTTTTTTTTTCTCAGCAGAGTCCTTTGTTCTTGCTTTTGAAGACCTTATTCGTATTAAATCTTTTTCCTTGGTAATATTGCTAATATCCCTGTAGTCTTGATCCATGCTTTAGTATAGACCTCAGTATGCTATTCCAGGTCTGTTTTTCCCCCATGCCTCTATTAATGCCTCTCACTCTGGCACACTTATTGCCACATCCTCTGCCAATGATATTGTCTCTTTTCTATATTTCATTAAAAAGGCATCCTCACAAGACACCACGTTGCATTTGAAATGTTCAACGTTATTATACTTAAGCAAATTACCATGCAGACAAAAATAGCTCTGAATTCAGTTTCTCTGTGACCTTGAGGCTTCTGTAGTTCCTCTTTTATTTTTAATTCATACTTTTCTGATTTCATGTAGCATGTGTAGATTTCATGTTCTGATTTCTTGATGTTTACTCTCCTACCTTGACTCTTGCATTCATGCTTTTAAAGAACAGATATAAAACTTTTTTTTTTTTTTTTCATGTCCTGGGTCCTCAAATGTTGTTCATAGTTGATCAGTATGCTGAATAGCTGCGCTTGATTTCTGTGTGGGGAGAAGCTTTGTAAAGGAAAATTTGCCCAGAAGAGTCCACATAGAATGCAGCTTCTCTGTCTCTACACGAGATTGTAATGCCAAACATTTTGAGAAATGAGGGATTTAATTCCCATTAAATACTTTTCAATTTACTTGATAGCAAGTAAAATATATAATACTTTTTCTTTCTTGGTAATATAGCTCTTTAAGAAAAGCCTGGATGATAGGTTTTTGGGTCAGAATACAGTTAGTATTCTGATCATCCTCTTCTTCCTTCTAAATCTATTCTGAACATTTCTTCTGCAGAGTGAAAAATGAACCTTGATATGGTTATAATTGGCTTAGGTTTCTTCTAAAGTTTTAGAAAGCTTTGACTTTTAAAGTGTGTTTATGTTATTTTTAATAGTTGAATATGACTCACTCACAGAGGAGGACTCCTTGACTAGTATGTCCAGTGAGTTCTCTTCTCCTTACTCTTTTATCTTTCTTTATATAAATATATTTATCCAACAGTCTTATGATTACCCATCTCACATATCTCTTTGGATTCTTACAGTGTTTTATGGCCTGTAGAGAAAATAAGAAGCAGAATTTTACAGTCACTGCCTGGATATAGGCTTCCCATGTGAAAGACAGTAAGAGAAAGAAGAAAGGAGATTTTTAGTTTGCCCTTTTTTCATATTCAAAATATTCAAAACATTAAAGTCAGGTCTCAACGGTTCAGTAAGAGAATTACCTGGAACTGTCGGAGGTGAAGTAGTTACATTATGGTGGAAATGGGAGGTGTAGTTAAGATTTAATCCATTTCTTTTCTCCAGATGTGAATATACCATGAAATAAATGTTAACAGAACCCAAAGTCCTGTTGAATAGTATCCAAACATGCTTCTCATTTGGCTCACTTGCTTTTTTTCTGTGTTGTATTGCTAATATTTTATTAGTTTTCTCATTGGCATGTATTCTTTAACCTTGCATCAATTATGAGTTATGCATATGAAACATAAGCAAAGGCAAAAATATCTGTGGATACTTAATCTGAGAAAGGAAGAAGAGCACACTCAAATTATTTTTATTTAGCTTGTAAGTGATAATTTTTTTTTTTTATTACAATATGCTAACAATTTATTTTTCAAGCACCTTCTAACTTCCACTGAGGAAAAATAAAATAAAAAAAAATCACAGGCTCCATCTTTAGCACTTAATATTTAATCTACAGAAATATTTTTACACTGGGATGGCTTTGTCTCAGTAAGTTAATAAAAGCTTGCATGAAGCCTCTAACTCATGATTGAGGAAAACATGGCAAAGATGGGTACTTTTGCTGTGACATTGTTCAGTGCTTAATAAAATAGTCCCATGGCTCATAATGAAGGCATGTAGGTATTCTGACAATTGAATAATAAACATTTGTCTTAATATCACATATCGAAGACCTTATTGCTATCCTAGAATTCTGGTCAGATTCAAGGCAGGACAGGAAAACCATCCATAAAGCATGAAACACAAATGCAAATTATCTCCACAGAGAAACTGTACTTTTACAAGGGATATGGCCAGCGTCCAGCAATTCCAAGATTTTTGCAATTCCAAGATTTTGGCCATTTTTGCCAAGCACTTTTGCCAATACAGGGACATACCTGACTTCTCTGCCGTGCAGCATGTCTTGACCGGCATCAGATCCTGCATGCCAGCCCCAGGTGCTATGTGCTCTATGACAGGACTAACATGGCTTGGTTTCTGGATTAACCTTATTTTGCATACTTCATCTCCAATTGTAAAGGAAAAAGATCAAGCAAGGTGTAGCGCGATTTGTTACAAACAACTGACTGTTGGCTTGGGATTTCAGAAGTTCATATCTGGATTCTACCTCCATAATGACTGGACTTATTCTCCCCTCTGATCAGACATGAGCATGAGGGGTCAGTGGTTAGGATTACTGGCTTGCTGCATGGCTGTTCTTTTGTTAATAAATGTTTTTGAATGAAGCTGTAGCCTAGACTCTTTCAGATCACACTCTTTTTATACTGTCCCATCGTGTTCTCTGAGGCCTATTCTGATTTGATTTGTACCAACTTTCTCAGACTTCACTATGTCCCAATTTCAACTATATAGTTATCTTCACTAGTGAGGGTGGTGTCCAGCAATGTGATCATTCTTCTTGTTACAGAGGGATCATCTATGTCAAAGAAAATTTAGGAGGAGAAGATCAGTTTTGTAAGTGAATGCTTTTTGCTTAGTCGTAATATTCCTTTTTTTTTTTCTCATCAGATGGATGGGATCCTTCTATCTTCTCCTCTGATACATGATACATCGATACATGATACATTGATGTCTTTTATTTGACATCTATATTTTTATATATATATAAATATATATATATATATAAAATATATATATATCAGAGTGTAGATATATATATCTACACTCTGATATTCAGGTGCCCTAAATTCTAGGACTCTGCCCTGATCAAATGAACATTTCTACCTTTCCATAAGATTAAAATAAAACTTGTCAAAGCCAATATATGTAGGTATCCAAACTGAGATTATCATCTACATTTTATCTGTTTCTCTGCATCATCGCTTTTAGGAAGAGTGAGAGAATGTAGACACACAGAATTTGCCAAGATGGTGCTACACTGCAGTGTGGTCTGGTGACTGTGAGTGAAGACTGTCAGATTCAGTTATGGGTTTATCGGCTTTATTTTCAAATGTGCTAATTACCTAGAAATGCTTCTTGAATCTGTTAAGCATTTCTAAAACACAGGCTTTCCCATGCTCTAACTGCCCCTCTGTAAAATGATAGGGAAAACTGTTTCACAAATTCACTTTCCACAACTTTGTTAGAATTTAATTAAATGTTATAAAGGGTCTCTTGTACTGGTATCTTTTCCACTCTGAGTTGGTAATTACCTCCCTCATTTAGATTTGTACTATGGTTCAGCTGGTCCATATCAGTGTTAATGTACTTCTGCTATTCAACAAGCTCTAAAGGGCAAATGTTAAGTCTACCTCTGCTGTACAGAGTGGCCTCTGCTATACAGTGTGGATCAGTTACAGAGTGGTGTTGCCTCTGGTCCTAATCTTGAATCTCAGCAGCCTGTTAATTAGGGACTTCGCAAATCAAGTTTTTTTTTTTGTTAGTGTCCTACAGTTCTTGAAGCAGTTTCAAGAAACTGTCTGAATTTATGTTAATGCAAATTTTGGGCTTATACAATATCCTGTAATCAAAAGTTTGAGAGATTAACATGGAAAAAAAAAGTCTCATTGTTTTGGTCCTGCCATGTGCTGAAATAATTTGTTTCAGAATTGCTTATGGAACAGATTGACCTAAACTGTCCTGAGACAAGAACCTTTAGCCCAGAATCCTTTTTACAGTTTTCCACAGCTAGTTCATAGCCTATCAGTGTGTGTTTTGTGAAGTAAAGATTGTTTTTCTTTTATATTCATATCTGCATTTTTCAACAGTGACTGTGATCTGATATTTTCTAGTTTAGATTTTTTTTCAATCTCTGCATAGTCTGTTTTTGTTCTTACAGACCTAAGCAGTTCAGTATCAACAGATTGCCACACTTCTCTGTACCTGTTCCCCTTCTGCCCTCCCGCTCCCCAAACATTTGTAAGTACACAGAACGCAATAGGCTATAGCAAAGTTCACTCAGGACATAAATGATCACTTTTTTTTTCTTCTGGAAAAACCTGTTTATTACTATTCTTCATTTAATCTTTTTAACTAAATAACACATATGAGAACTTTTTTTTTCTGTTCTTTGAGAGACTTTGGAGGATTTCTTCATAGGCTTTTAAAAATCCGAAAATGCAATACAAGTCAGAGCACCTTTGTCTATATTCTAAAAACTCTAGCATCCAGGTAGGGCACCTTTGTTGAAGTCATGGTTAGCTCTTTACATTACATTAAATCTTATCAATTGATACTTCAGTGTGAGACATCTATTATTGTATCCATCATTTAATAAAAGTTTTGATGTAAAATCCCCCTCAAGCTTCTCCAAGGTAAGGGCCCAAAGTTTTATTTATTTATTTATTTTAATGTCCCCTCTTCAGAATGGTCCAGTTGATGGATCATATTTTGGTCCTACAGGCCATTATGTAGGATTTCTGATACTTGTAAGCTTGAAAAAAGAATCCATTGATAGTTCTATGCCATAGGGAAGCTTTTCCTGAATTCACATTTTAATAGGGCTTCTGTAACCTAAAGTTTACATTATTCTCAACTTTCTTGTCTTGCAGAGTTTTTCAGCTCTGTGCAGGATTGCTTATTATTCCAAAAGTCTACTTAAATGCTTAGCCTTGCTGACTTTAGGAAGGAAGTAATGAGGAAGAGAGTTTCTTTGAAGTCTTGAAGGTAGCTGAAATTTCAGTCCTGACTTTATGTTCTAACATGACATTTACCCACTCAACATGGAATAATTGATGAATCCTGTTCTAAAGTTATATCAAAGAAGGAGAGATTGAATGTTCTTGTCACTGACGTAACCTTGGATTTTTTCCGACAGGTCTGATGAAATTAATGATGTTTGTTAGCCTAATTGCAAATCTCATTTTGCAAATCCTTGCTTGGGTACCAACCAAGATTTCTGTCTCTATTAGTATTTTTGCTAGATTGATCTTTGTCGTTACTTGAAACCTGTTTACTACAATTCTTGTTAACAAGCTAGAAATTCAAACTATTTTTAAAAAATCATTCTCTGTATTAATACATTTCTTGACATACTGAAGCTGAACTGCAAATTCTGAAGGTTTTTCAGTTAATTTTCAAATAATTACTGCTGTGTTAAGGCGCAGCTCCTGCTGTCTTCCAGTGACTGAGACTTAACTGTGTAGTTAAGATCCTTATTGTATTTGGGAAGAAGCTGAAAGTTCCTGTTTCAGTGCAAGAGCCGACTATACACAATGAAGACTTTTTTTCCTGAGAATTCCTGTAGTTATTCTGCTTTCCTTTACTTCATTGCTAATGTGAGATAAGAAATAGAGTTAGTGTAAATAAAGGTGCCTTTGAGCTACAGGAGCACTTAAGACCATTTCATACAGAACAGTGATGAACAGTAGTTAGAAGTTATTCAGCTCTTGTTTTTTTCATTCCTGTCTGCTTGTGGGTTGGTAGTACCCAGTGAGCAGAAAGCCTCACTTGACTTTTGATTGAATAGGTGTCTATGTTACAGACCAAGTCCACTGTGTTCTGTTTCTTTGCCTTATTGTCAAATAAAGGAATGGAAGAATATGTCCAAAAGTTTCCCTAAACCTCTGGGAGAAGAGTATGAGTAGCAAGTGATTATATGGTTACTTGGGGCAAAAGAGAGTTTCTAGGGACCGTAAAGTTGGCATCTTGTTGCAAACCTTATACAGATTCATTCTAACATTATGTAAACACACAACTTGAAAAATGTTTTTAAAATGCAGGGCTTTTTTTTTTTTTCTAGCTACAGTTTTAAATGAGAATTTTATTAGACCCCATGAAGCCTAAGATTATGAACTGATCTTTAGTGCATTCTCATATAGTTCTTTTTGCAGTGTGTGACTGTGTTGCCCCAAAAGTGGGTTCTTAATCCAGTGTGCAGAGAGCTAGTAGACACACAGAGTCAAGACATGTTTTTTATTTCATGTTTGCAGAGATGAGCGCTAGGTAACTCAACAAAGGTATCACACCTTCTCATAGCCCTATACTGTATTTATTTACAGGGTTTCTGGAAATACTTAATACAAATCTTTTCATTGGTAACATCCTGTTCACATCACATGCCACTTTTGCACTTGTGCTATAATGCCTTGGCTAATTATCATAGAAAGCAGGGCAGGGAGAATCACCTTATTATATTATTATCATCTCATTTTTCAGTTATGAGAGTGAAATGTCAATACATTTATATGTTCTAATGAGCTATAGGCCATCCTAAGTTCAATGCCGTATTTGCTTTATCAAATCAACATCTTTAGAGGTTTGTGCTTTCCTTATCATTCCACTAGAAATAATTATTCTCTGCTTTACTGATTTACAACATTCTTTCTTCATATCCCCTTCTCCTAGTTCTTGATTCTGATTAGTTAATTAGAATCTTTACAGAGTTCCCGTAGTCTCATTCCAACAACTGGGCATCAAAAGTAAGGTTTCACACACTTCAGCTCACAGTAGGCAGTTGCCTATGTCATATAAAAATTCTACTTGCACTAATTTAGTTCAGAGAGAGGCTTCACACATATGTACACACAGTAGCAGAATGGTGGAGAATCATAGCCAGGGAGCCACATAGCTCTAGTCACGTCTCATGTGACATCCTCCTAAGATATGCTCACATTTCAATTCAGGAGACCAAGTTAAATTAATACTTAGCAATATTCTGTCTCAGAATCATCATTTAAGAAGGTAATTCTGTGATGCGAGGGAGCGTCCAGAGTCAAAGACGCAGTCTCATAGAGATTAAGTCAATGCTCCGTTTATTGCAGATTCCACCACACTTTTATACAGTGAACAGTAAGCCGCACCCCTGACCAATCACGGTTTTACACGCTCTCCTCTCACCTCTGTCTCGCCACTGTCTTCGGGGCTGGCATCCAATCCCTTATAAGTTTACCTATAAGGTTCCGGATACAATACCTTTTATGCCTAAAAACAAGTGCGCCACAGCTACTGTCCAATTAG
>NW_020456029.1:10545-19301 GCF_003342845.1 Nothoprocta perdicaria | reverse complement strand
TCTCCAGGAAAAATGTTGTCCCCGTGTGAAGCCTGCAGCCAGGAAATGCCTCCTGTAGCAATTAGGGGATGGTCCCAAAGAGCATAGGTTTTGTCCCCACAGATTACATCCAGAATCTTGTCCCCTCCACTCCCACTTCACTGTGAGCACTGCAGCACTGGAGAGGGAAAAGACGAGCCCACAGGGACACCAGGCTGGCACCCTCACAGGAATGAGTGTGAGATCACAGCCTGACTGTGGACAGGAGAGTTGTGCTCCCCTAATGGACATGAGACCCATGCTCTCAGCCCATGTGTACTTGCCAGAGCCCTTGGTGTCATTGCTGAAAGAGACACCACAAGGGAAACTCTCTGCACTGCACTGAGGGCCTCTGAGTGAGCTGAGACTAGCACGTTATGAGGTCCCCATATCTCTGCTCATGAAGAGACAAGTCTGGCTTTCTGTTTCAACAGGTTGCTTAGTCAGATTCAAAGGATTTCTGAGGACGAGTGACACGAACCAAAATGATTTTTCCTTTAATGCAAATCCAAAAAGGAAACATAATTAAGAAAGAAACGAACAACAGCGTTCATGCCAGTTCCATGGGAATGAGGAGGAGGTGCACATGGGACACTTACTGGTGCTGACATTGTGCCCGCTGAAGCAATTTTCTCAGCACATGCTTGAGCTCCTTGTTCCTCAAGCTGTAGATGAGAGGATTAACTGCTGGAGGCACCACTGCATAAAGAACAGCCACCCCCAGGTCCAGGGCTGGGGAGGAAATGGAGGGGGGCTTGAGGTAGGCAATCATGATGGTGCTGACAGAAAGGGAGATTACGGCCAGGTGCGGGAGGCACATGGAAAAGGCTTTGTGTCGACCCTGCTCAGAGGGGATCCTCAGCACAGCTCTGAAGATCTGCACATAGGACAGCACGGCAAAAACAAAGCACCCAAGTACTAAACAAAGAGTAAATGCCATAACAGCAGCTTCCCTGAGGTAAGCATCTGAGCAGGAGAGCTTGAGGAGCTGGGCAACTTCACAGAAGAACTGCTCCATGACATTGCCTTGGCAGAGTGGTATTGAAAATGTGTTGGCAGTGTGCAGGAGAGCACTGAGAACACCACTGCCCCAGGCAGCGGCTGCCATTCTGGCACAAGCTCTGCTGCTCATGAGGATCTCGTAGTGCAGGGGTCTGCAGATGGCTGCAAAGCGGTCATAGGCCATGACAGTGAGAAGAGAAGTCTCTGCTGAAAGGAGGAAAAAGAGGAAAAAGACCTGGGCAGCGCATCCCAAGTAGGAAATGGCCCTGGTGTCCCACAGAGAATTGGCCATGGATTTGGGAACAGTAGTGGAGATAGAAGCAATATCCAGGACAGAGAGGTTGAGAAGGAAGAAGTACATGGGGGAGTGCAGGTGGTTGTTGTAGACTATGGCTGTGATGATGAGGCCATTGCCCAGGAGGGCAAACAGGTAGATGCAGAGAAACACTGCAAAGTGCAAGAGCTGCAGCTCCCGCGTTTCTGAGAATGCCAGTAAGAGAAACTCATTGAAGGAGCTGCTGTTGGACATCTGCTGTCTTGTAGCACTGAGGGAGGCTGTCCAAGGAAGAAGAGAGGTAGACAAGTTAGTACAGACTTCTAGGAGCAGAACTTTCACATAACTCCCTTCCCTGAAGCAAACTCTTTCTCTCTCATCACCTCAGAAAAACCCTCACTGAGCTCTCTGACTTGAGTTCCGTTTTGTGCTGAGTTTGCTGTGAGGACAGAGAAATCGTCTGGAGTGCTCCTGCACTCACTCAGGGTGAGCCACTGTGATTCCTAAGAACAAAAGGAGTTCCCATGGTGTTAATGTCGAGTGAGGAGAGCTCCTTGTCCATCCCCCTTGTTCACAGCTGCCCTCTGCTTGCACCTCTGAGGTACAGGACATTTGCACTCATGTCAGAAAGAAAGGATATGGCTGAGCACAGAGGAATTTAGAACCAAAGCGCACATCAGCAAACTCTGCACCCTCCCTCAGATGATCTCAGGTTCCACAGAGTCAGTGTCTGAACTGCATCTGAATCCCACCCTGGTCAGACAGTCCTGCGGCAAGAACAGAATCAGCATGCACAAGCATGATATTTCTGATGAAGGAGGAGGGGATAGGGAGACACAGAGGGCACTGAGAAGTTTGAGATCCTTCTCAAATGGAGACCTGCCTTACAGCAGGTCTCCCCTTCCCCCCAGAAGCCTCCCCCTGCAGTCCCCAGGAAGGCTGAGTGTTGACCCTTGCAGGCAGCAGAGTCACTGCCCCAGGCACAGAGCACCGTGCAGTGTCAGGGACACTTGTCAGTGTCACAGGGAATCCCTGCTCTGAACACCTCCTGCTCTGCACCAGGGAAATGGGGAGAGCCCTCCTGACAGATCCTATCAGCCATGGGTGGTGGTAGCTTTAGAGGATTCCTCAGGGTACCTTGTGGTCATTGCCTAGCAAGGGAGAGACTTACGGTGTTAGGGACTAAGAAGATTTCTCCACCACAGAGCTCTCAGACATCCTCCCACCTCTGGATATCTTTTAACTTCTTTCAGTCTCACTTGTCTCGCTCATCTTGCTTGTCTCAAGTTGGCACCTGTGGGAAATGCCCAGAGCTCTGCTGCTCTTTGTGGAAGATCTGCTCCTGGACACAGCGCTGCCAGGTTGCCACGAACTCCACCCCAGGAGCCTGGCCATGCTCGGAAGAGTGGCGCAGCTGGAGGTGTGACTTGATTTGTCCTTTTGCTCCCTCCTCCTCCTCCTGGGAAATAGTCATTGAAGCAGACTAAACTAATTATCTATGGTCTCTCTCGGAAAAACAAAGACTGAAGCCATGATTAGGAACTGTCTCATCAGAGGAGGGTTATCTAGGAAAGGTRGAACTGTCCCACTCTGAGAGGACCTATTCCCACCTTTCAGCTCGGTAGCAAAGCACTGAGATGGGGACAAGGAGGGAGGTCATTTACCCATCCTTCAGATGAGTCAGTCTAGGCATCTCTTGCCAGGTTTAAGGTCCTGGGCTGGAATGGCATTCAGATCCCTCTTGTGCACTTTGCAAACGCACAAGAAGTGCCATTCCTCTTGCCAAAACTGATGTGTGTGTCACAGATATCTAAAGGGGATTCTGTTGTCTAAGGTCTCATTAGAATCACTGAAGATGGAGGGTGAGTTACCCACACACAACCACAGAATAACACAAAGAATCACAGAATGGTTGAGGTTGGAAGGGGCCTCTAGAGATCACCTACTTCAACCTCTATCCTCAAACAGGGTCACCTAGAACATGTTGCCTCAGGAATATGTCCAGGTGCCTTTTGCATGTCATCAAGGATGGGAGACCCCACAACTGGAAAGCTGTCCCAGGGCTTTGTTACTCTTACAGGAAAGCAACTTTTCCTCATGTTCTGATGGTGTTTCCTGTATTCTGGTTTGTGCCCATGCTTCTCATCTTATCACTAGGCACCACTGAAAAGAGTCTAGCCCCATCCTCTTGACACCCACCCTGAAGATTCCTTCTCAGTGTTCTCTTCTCCAGGCTGAGCAGGCCCAGCTCTCCCAAACTTTCCTCATAGGAGGGATGCTTCAGTCCCTTCATCATCTTCGTAGACCTACTCCAGTAGTCTAATGACCCTCTAATCCTGGTGGAGTCAAGAACTGGACACACTATTCCAGAGGTGGCCTCACCAGCATTGAGTAGTTGGGGAGGATCTCTCAACTTGCTGACAACACTCTAACTAATGCACTTCAAGATACCATCAGTCTCATTAGAATCACTGAAGATGGAAGGTCGGTTGCCCACACACAAACACAGAATAACAAAGAGTCACAGAATGGTTGAGGTTGGAAGGGACCTCCAGAGATCACCTAGTCCAACCTCTATGCTCAAACAGGTCACCTAGGACATGTTGCCCCAGGAGCACATCCACGTGCCTTTTGCATGTCATCAAGGATGGGAGACCCCACAGCTGTCCCAGGGCTTTGCTACTCTTACAGGAAAGCAGCTTTTCCTCATGTTCTGATGGCGTTTCCTCTATTTTGGTTTGTGCCCACTGCTTCTCATCTTACCACTGGACACCACTGAAAAGAGTYTAGCCCCATCCTCTTGACACCCACCCTTAAGATAATTATGCATGCTGATGAGATCCCCTCTCCGGAGGTCTTCTCTTSTCCAGGCTGAACAGGCCCAGCTCTCCCAAAGTTTCCTTATAGGAGGGATGCTCCAGTCCCTTCATCATCTTTGATGTCCCTCTTATCCTGGTGGAGTCAAGAACTGGACAAAGTATTCCAGAGKTGGCCTCACCAGCAYTGAGTTGGGGAGGATCCCTCAACATGCTGACAACTCTCTTCCTAAAGCACTTGAAGATGCCATTAGTCTCCTCAGTCACAAGAGCACATTGCTGGCTCATAGCCGCCTTGTTGTCTACCAGGACACCAACGTCCCTTTATGCAGAGCTGTTTTCCAGACAATTGGCACTCATAGGTGTATTTCTCCCTAGGTGAAATACCCTGCCCCTTCCTTTGTTGAAATTCATGAGGTTCCTCTCTGCCCATCTCTCCAGCCTGTGCAGGTCTCTCGGAATGGCAGCACAGACCTCTGTTGTTTCAGCCACTCCTGCCTGTTTTGAATCATCAGCAAACTTGCTGTGAGTGCCTTTTGTCTCTTCATCCAGATCACTGAGGAAGTTGAACAAAAGTTAGACCAGGTACTGATCCCCAGGGAACGCTGCTAGCTACTGTCACAGAATCAGTGGCCATAGGTGTGAAAGACACAATGCTCTTCACTCATGTGAAAGAAACAGTAGTAGGTTTATTGATGTGGACAATGGTTTAACAAGATGCTATCACAAGGTTACTTCTTATTTACTGCATGGGGGACAGGATATACACTGAATTCCCAAGGAGACCCTCCCATTGAGTCATGGGATTCAGATTGGACTCCTGTGCTTTCCAGCATCTTTTTTAGAGGAGTCTGGGTGCAGCTGGATCCAAGCCTAGTCCAAGACTTGGTCCACAGTTTATGACTAAATAATTTTGTGCACAGTTATGTCTATAAATTTTACAAATTCAGTGAGCCTGATATAGTCACTTACCACYGATCTGTTGTGTCAAGGATCTCCAAACCCYGAGGAGTATCCTTGAGCGGTGTCCCTGCTCACATGGARAAGTTGGTGTGCAGCCCACTGCTGTGCTAAGAGAGTTCAATGGCATCTCTGGCTCCCCTGGAATTAATGGGATAAGATGTTTGACACTTATTCTTACATTTCAGCTGGATTTTGACTGGTGTATGCTGAGATAGCCCTTATTTCCCTGTCAGAATGCAGCAATCGGGGCTGTTATTCCTGATTATTGGGTGAATGGGGGAAGAACAGGAATTATTGGTTGAACGGGGGAAGAGGTTTGGAAACCCACCATCATTTCTGGCAGACTGAGATGGAGCAGATAGCTTTAAACTCTGGGGCATCAAGGATGAGAAGCTGGTTAGAGAATATGTGACAAAAGCATTCACATTAGCTAAATGAAAAACACAGGATGATGGTTTTCTCAAGACTTGAATTCAAAAACCCACAAAGTTTTAATAGTTTTTTCTTTTTATTTTTCTCTCTTTTTTAGATTTTTTTTTTGCATGCTTGCATTATCTTTGAGGTTTATTTTTGGAGTCTTAGGGCTGACAAGTCTCCAAGATAAAATTAGAATTTTATGAGGGGGAAGAGGCCAGCATCTGACTCCTAATTAACCTATTTATACATAGGAATAAGTAGGAAGATTAGAGTTTTTACTCATTGGTCCCATYACTTCCTTAAAAGAGAGAGAGAACCATTCTATCACAGGCAGAGATCTGACTTCATGCTCTTGCACATCAGTGTTCAGTTTCTCCTGCTATTTCTGGTACTCCTCAGCATTTCTTATATTTCTGCATCTACTTTTTGAGAGTCCCCCATCTTATTTCTATCAGCTACAACTTGTAATTCAAAGATGAAGCATTAATTCATGCTACTCTCCAGCAAAACATTTTATTTGAAACTTGAAAACTTTATTTGAAAACATGATTCTATGATGAAAATTTAGTAAAATTACTAGTTATACATTGACAGCCATTTCTTTTCACTTTACCACTCCTTTTTTTCTGGTGCTCTTTCTGTTCCTTTCAGTTTTACAGCCTTTTGTTCAGAATAGGAGATTGTTTTATGCCCAATAAGCACATAGTACCACACAGATGTCCATCACTACCTAAAGTGCAGGAGAATTTCAGTGGAGTCTGACACAAGCAGACTGCTGTGAAGCTGACCTTTGAGACATGTGCTGTTCCTCAACATTGTCCATAACCAGCCACATTCTGACAGGAGACACCACGCATGCAGAGACCCTGTTGAGATTTGTCAAGGATTGACTTCCTACAAGCCACCATGTTTCTCATGGCTTTCTGGCCTCCTCAGCCATGCCCAGGCAATTGTGCAAAGCATTTTCCCAGGCTTCTTTCATTTGCTGATTCCTGAGGCTGAATATGAAGGGAATTAAAAGAGGAGTCACAATGCTGGAGAGAACAGAGAGGATTTTGATGAGATGTCCAGGGTTCATTTGGGGAGGCCTGACATAGATGCAGATGGAGATGCCAAAACCCAGGGAAACAACAGTGAAATGAGAAGCACAAGTGGCAAATGTTTTCTGCCTGCCCTGGGCAGATGGGATTTGCAATATGGTCAGAATGATGCAGGCATAGGAGAAGACAGTCAGTGCCAAGGAGCCAAGGAGCAGGAGCACGGACACCACAAAATCCCTCAGCTCAGCAACCTAGATGTCTGTGCAAGCGAGGTGCAGGAGAGGTGCGCTTTCGCAGAAGTAGTGGTGGTCAATGACGTGGGACCACAGTATGGCAGCTTGGCTTTCAGGACCACTAAGGGCAAGATCAAGACCATGCCACCCACCCAGGCACCCCGGAGAAGCTGGCCACACACCCTCTCCGTCATGATGGTGGGATATCTCAGGGGATTGCATATTGCCACATAGCGGTCATAGGACATGATGGCAAAGAGGATGAACTCTGTTGCAGCCGGGGAGAAATAAAAGTAGAGTTGGCTAAAGCAGCCACCAAAGGAGATGGTCTTCTTCTCTGACAGCAAGTTTGCTAGCATTTTTGGCACAGCAGAGGAAGTCATGGAGACCTCAATGAAGGACAAATTACTGAGGAAGTAATACATGGGAGAATGGAGGTGTCAGTGGATATAGAGCAGCACAATGATAAGAGCATTTCCCAAAAAGGTCACTAAATAAGCAAGCAGGAACAGCACAAAGAAGATGATCTCCACTTCACAGTGGTTTAGAAATCCCACGAGAACAAACTCTGTCACATGTGTGATATTGCCCATGCCAATGTGCTTTCTGTCATGGTAGGAAGAAGAGAGCAATAAAGTCTCTCTGAATATTCAATTCATTCATTCAAAAACAGATCTTTCTTCACCTCTTACATCTCCTTCGCATTCCACAAAGATGTGTTATTGCTCTTTGTTAAAAACAAAAAGAAACAATCAAAAATGTAGAAAGATCATGCAGGTCTTTGGTGCCAAGGTCCTTCCCTCTCTCTGTTATCCCTAGTCAAAATTACCACCAAATCATAACATGTCGTGCAGTATTTCCATCCTACATTTCCAATTTCTGTATTTGCAAGTCATGCATGCACAAAGCAGCAAAAAAATTCTTTCTACAATGAAAAGACTTCTCCTCTTATGCCTGTGCTTTTGAACTTACCTTCTGCACAAAGAACATATTTGCTTTTGATAGCTTGCTGAAGCTATCAAGTTCAAGCTATCAAGTGTTCAAGTTCCAGAAGAGCTCTTCGGCTCCAGGAACCGGTGGAGTTGCGCGGCGGCGTCATCAAGGAGCAGGGCCTAATGGTGGGATGGCCCAGTAGCGTTCATTTCATAATCAACAAAGCCTTATATACAAGAGAGATCACACAAGCCACACACGTACGCGACATATCCACCTTACCAATCCAGGTGTGCCAGGTTCACATATCTGAGGGTACCATCCAAACCTTTGTAAGTTTATCTATAAGGTCCCAGATACAATTCCTACACTTGCCTAAAGCAAGTGTGTCACAGTTCCTAAAGATTACACTAGGACTGTCCTATCAGCTTCATGGTCACGCAGCAGCCGGACAGCTGCCTTTGGTTTTGGTCTGCAGATGGAACAAGTACACTGTCGGCCTTGAAGGTGGTTATCTACTAACAAGGCATCCTGCTTGCTGATACAC
The DNA here is from genome assembly GCF_003342845.1 of Nothoprocta perdicaria. NCBI lineage: Eukaryota > Metazoa > Chordata > Aves > Tinamiformes > Tinamidae > Nothoprocta > Nothoprocta perdicaria. The sequence goes on along the minus strand of NW_020456029.1, from coordinate 11,058 downwards.
ACTGTGCTGCTGTCCTTGAAGCGCGCCCCTACACTTGCAGACACTTGCATATGTCGTGGACCATCCCTGTCATGTCAAGCATAGTGAAGGTATTTCTGTGTGAGCAGCTGCCTCCCTCCCTCTGTCTCCCATTGATTATAGGTAAGGGGTTAGACAAGGAACTTGCATGGCCCTTCCAAATTGTGGATTTCAAGCCTTGAATAGCATCCCCTCATTGACTCCTCAGAATCAATGCCCCACAGAGGGGGAAATGAACCCCTCCCTGTCACTTCCTAAGTGTCCCCCTTTCTTGTGGAACAGGAAGAGGGCTTTCTGGAGTAGGGAATTCTCCACCTCTCATAAACAGCCCCATTCTGATAGAACAACTCTGTGATTTCTTCATTCTATTTCAAGTAGCATCTCCCAGGAGACTTCCAGAAGCCTTTCAGGAGCTGACAGCTCTTGAGTCCCAGGGATATCTCAAGGGAGCCTGCTGACAGTGCATGTCACGCCTTCAGCTAGAGCTTGGCTCCT
>NW_020456029.1:7455-8685 GCF_003342845.1 Nothoprocta perdicaria | reverse complement strand
ATGGTGGAATCTGAACATTTCCAGGCAAAACAATTGTAGAAAACTGCTATACCAGTCTGCTGCAGCCCATACTTTCTATAACTGCGTGTGAGGATTTTTTGCATTAATAGYRGATATACTTTGGCACCAGTTGTGAACATGAGAGATGTCACAATCGAGTTGCCTTCTGGGAAAGGGAAAAAATACGTCTGTATTTGGTGTGTGGGGATTTCTGTGAAAAAAAAAAATAAAAAAAAAAAAGGGGGGGGGGAATGTTTTTCATAGTGAAAAATTCTCTGACTTGTCATTGGCTTTTTCTCCTCAGACATTTACCCCCTGCCCCAAAGGAATAAATGTCCAACAGCAGCTTCCTCAATGAGTTCCTCCTCTTGGCTTTCACAGATATGTGGAATCTACAACTCTTGCATTTCTCGTTCTTCCTGGGCATCTACCTGGCTGCCCTCCTGGCCAATGGCCTCATCATCACAGCTGTAGCCTGTGACCATCACCTTCACACTCCCATGTACTTCTTCCTCCTCAATCTTTCCATCCTGGACCTTGGCACCATCAGCACCACCGTTCCCAAATCCATGTCCAGTTCCCTGTGGGACACCAGGACCATCTCCTATATGGGTTGTGCTGTCCAAGGCTTTTTCCTCTTTTTCTTATGTTCAGCAGAGTGCCTCCTCCTCACTGTTATGGCCTATGACCGATTTGTGGCCATCTGCAGAGCCCTGCACTATGGGATGCTCATGAGCGGCAGAGCTTGTGCCAAAATGGCAGCAGCTGCCTGGGCCAGTGGTTTTTTCTACGCTGCCCTGCACACTGGGAACACATTTTCATTACCTCTCTGCCAAGGCAATGTTGTGGAGCAGTTCTTCTGTGAAATTCCCCAGATCCTCAAGCTCTCCTGCTCAGACACCTACCTCAGGGAAGCTGGGGTTCYTGTGGTTAGTCTTTGTTTAGTCTTTGGGTGTTTCATTTTCATTGTGCTGTCTTATGTGCAGATCTTCACAGCTGTGCTGAGGATCCCCTCTGGGCAGGGACGGCACARAGCCTTTTCCATGTGCCTCCCTCACCTGGCCGTGGTCTCTTTGTTTGTCAGCACAGGCATGTTTGCCTACCTGAAGCCCCCAACCCTCTCTTCCCCAGCTCTGGATCTGGTGGTGGCTGTTCTCTATGCAGTGGTGCCTCCGGTAGTGAACCCCCTCATCTACAGCATGAGGAATAAAGACCTCAAAGAAGCACTGC
>NW_020456029.1:3896-5351 GCF_003342845.1 Nothoprocta perdicaria | reverse complement strand
AGTGCAGTGCACAGGAGAGTCTGTCTCTGTGCCCAGGATCTTTCCATTCATGGACTCATGGACTCATTTGGTGGTAAGTGACATCTGGGGGTGTCCAGTCCATCCTCCCACACAAAGCAGGCCTGGGCAGAGCTCCATAGTCTTGTCTAGTGATCACCAGACTGTGTCTGACCCCAGCTACCATCCCCAAACTTGTGCTGCTCCTCTCGTCTGGGCACTGTGGGGCATCACCTCTCATCTAYTGGGCATTTCCCTGCCTGACAAGCTGTCACCTTGTCTCCCAGCTCCCCTTCCTGTATGGAGCAGACCTGCTCTTGCTGCTCCCAGCTACATACTCTCTGCAGCAGGAAGACAGTCAAAAGTGGTTCATAAACACTTGACAAGTTATACAGGGAAACCTGCTAACTGCATCACGAAATTACCCCTGATGGCTGCCCTATTTTTTTCATTCAACTAAGACTCTGTGTGCACTGTTACCAGGGTAGGGAGCCAAATCCAATACACTCCTTAGGTCTTYCATTTGGTTGTCAGGCAATGGTTGATGCTGTGGATATAGGGCCAMCTTTTGTACCTACAACCATCTCTGGGTTTTGTTGACATCCAAGCTTCYCTTGACAAGGGATTCTTGATGTWATGRGGGGWRMAGGTCTGATATAGAGATGGGGAGTGAGGTCAAYAGGATGGGAAGAGGGCTAGGTCAGCACTCGAGATGTWCAGGGCCAGGYACAGGCACAGGTCCCTCCAAGCTGCAGATGGAGTCTGGGCAGAGGACCCACCTCAGTTCTGAAAATCACATTCCTTTTCAAAGATAGAAAAAAAAAAAAGAAACAAGAAAGAGAAGAAATCATAAAAATCACAAAAGTTCCTCCTCACAAAAAGCCAGTATATTAAAACAAAATGTAACCAAGAAAGCAAAATGAACACAATATTGAAAAATCTGAAAGGTGTATCAAAATATTTTGTATTAGATCATGTTCTCTCTTTTTTTTTTTTAACATTTTCTAAATATTTCTGTTATAATCAAGACCACATAATTGCAAAGCTATTCTGTGCCTTACCCAAAGTTCAGTGCTCCTGCAAACGCTCCACCTTTAGGGCTCCTGTCCACTCCTAACTATACAGAGCAAGTTCTGTCCTGAAGTGTTGAACCCTCTCCATAGACAGAGGAAAGCAGGGTGACCTTCTCACTGAAATGCTCCATCTCGAGATGACCAGTTTGTCACTAATCTCAAAATACCTGTGTTACAGTGACATCTTAAAGGAGTCCCTGATCATCTAACTGCACTGCCTTTTCATTCCTAGTATGGCAACAGAAGTGTGACTGCATTTGAGGTGAAAGGAGGGATGAGACTGATCTCATGCTGTGTCAGACACCATGAGTGCAGATCCCTGTGTCTAATCCAGCTCTCTGGCCTTCCCTTTCTAAACAAGGAAGTGCCTCTTTGGCAGGTCTTA
>NW_020456029.1:0-1800 GCF_003342845.1 Nothoprocta perdicaria | reverse complement strand
GCTATTAACAGGACAGCAACCCCCTTTATTACCTCACCATCCTGTTATTCCCAGCCCCCTCAACCATAATTCTAATTCAAATGAGCTTGTGCTAAGACTATGACTGAGCTTTCCAAGCTCCTCAAGTTGCTGGTAGACTGTTTGAGAGTTGTCACTCAAATTCATACAGCACATTCCTTCAAATTCCTCACATCCATGACCCTGAGCAAGCAACAAGAAATCAATAGCAGCTCGATTTTGCAATGTAGCATGTCGAATGGAGTCTGTATCGGTTAAAAGAGCACTAAGAGCAGCAGAAGTAACATTATTTTGTTTTGTGAGCTAGCATCCTAGCTTCTTAAGCGTTGCCAAACTTTTAGCAGCAGCTATCCTGGGGGCCAGAAAGGATGCCATTATAATTTAATTGGTTTGCCATAAATCCACATTAGCAACACAGTCTTCTTGATATCGGGTAACTGCTCGTTTACCCCTCCGATGCATTTTGGCGATATTCAATATCATTGAGGTGTTGGGGCTGAGTAGAGTCAACTGCCTTATAGCACAAGGCCCTACAGGGGAGCAGGATGATTTTTCCACTTCCCAGTTCTATGATTCCCAACTTTGTAGATGCTGTTCTTCTTCAGATGCYTCATAGGAGACACGCACTACAAGTTCACCCCCTTTGTTTGGGCCCCTAATCCTTACCCATACACTCTCAACTGTCTGTTTGTCCATCCCTAGGCAGAGCTCCCTGCATTCCTGCTGCTCTCTCTCTGAGGTGCCCTTCTCCACAGCMCCCTGAATCTTTTTTCTTTGCCATCCCAGGACATTATTTCCACACTCTTTTCYGAGTACACTTTCCTGGCAATCAGTCTCACTTTAAGGCTCTCCTCAGCACCTTGACCCCCTAGTTGACCATCAGTCTCCTTCCAAATGAAGACTGACAGCTTTTGCAGCCTGGCTCCCTTGCTGTGGCCTTGGCTTCAGGACCTCCTGCAGCTGCTGTAACTCCACTCCAGTTGCAGAAGCAGGCAATTCCCTCTCCTGTGATCCCCTCTCTACTCACAGGGCTCCTTCTTAGCCAGAAATCCTTCTGACCACAAAAATGCAAAGATGGCTATGGGAGAAGGGTAGGACTGTGCATGATGGACTACACACTGCTGGCTGTTACACCCCTCTCAGCTCAACTTTTATCCTCCTTGGAAAAAAAAACAGGCCCATTCTAAATAGTTTCTTTCATTGGTCCCAATTCTACTCGTTGTGTACTCAGGGTTAACGTTTCCGGATTGTTAGCAACGTAACCTCTAACTCACATGGTGTTGCTGATATGGTTACCTTGGTGGTGCTGGTGCTGCAAGAGTCTGCTCCCCAAAGGCTCCCCAATAAGCCCATTATCTAAGAAGTTTGTTTGTTTGTCATATAACTGTTCTATAGCCCCCGATGAAATCCAGCTGTCCCTCAAAGTGTAGTCTTTAGTGTGCCAGGGTCTCATTCTCTTACCTGCAGTGTTCAGGGATTTCTTATATCCTCTAGCTCTTTATGTCCTGTTCAGTTATGTCCACTCTGAGCCAGAGACGAGACATCTGCCTGCACACCCTAACTCAACCTTGCGGGTGGAGACGTGGGTATGGATGGGAAGACGCAGGGCTGCCACATCCTTCACTGTGTTGCAGGAAGGCCCAACCCAGAACAAGACAACCATGTTTTGAGCTTTCCTCAATAGCTCTTGGACATGGTTCCCAACGTTTCCAGCTGAATTTCCTGAGGTGATTTATGAAAATTTCTTGTGTCAGCATAAAAGGATTGCCAGCCTATGTCCCA
>NW_020456028.1:0-19569 GCF_003342845.1 Nothoprocta perdicaria | reverse complement strand
TTTTTGTGAATTCAGGTTTCCCAAAGTTTGAGGTAACTTGTAGCTTTAGCTGCTGGGAACATGGTGCTTAAAAGAAGCCTGGTGCTTTGCTGCCTGATTTWGTGTAGGTTTTGGTCTGGTGTTTGCTTTCTGAGGCTCTTGCTCACATCAGAGGTGTAACCTGGAGGGCTGTCACAGTGGTATGGATGGGTGCTCTAGTCAATACCTTTTATTCCGCCCCTTTTTAAAATTCAAGGCAGAGATGCTTTTAAAAACAAGACAGCCATTAGTGGTGCTTTGTAAAATACAGCTCTGAGACGTGTTTGTCTGCTTCTTTACTTAAGACAGCAAGCAACAGCTCYGCTTCTGATGAAGCTTTGTGCTGCCTTTCTCATACTGTCAGCTGTAGCTTCTGCGAGTAGCTGCTGTTGGCTCTCTATCCCCTTTCTTAGAGTTTTTTTTGCCCAGTTTAACTTTGTCATGCTGCTTAGCTGTCTGCTTGTGATGTGTGTGAAACTCTATAACTTTCCAGAAGTCTTCAGCATGTTTCTCCTGATGATGCAAAGCGCGAGATAAAGCTGTGCTCTCCAAACTGCGGACCTCTGTTAGGGTGCTGCAGTATGAGAGTGTCAGGGYGAAAGGTTTGTTCCCTTACTTTGGCTTGCAGGACGGTCCCTTCTTCAAGCTGCTGTCCTTTCTCCAACCTGCTTTTGCTGGCCTGGTGCTCACCCTGTCAAACACGGTGCTTCCCAGTAGTGGAGGGAGATGTGTCCTGGGAAAGTGTTTTTARTGTTCATCTGATRGCCCTTACTTGCTTTAAGGTACAGACCATTATGGAGAATTGATTTCATGGTGGCACCTGTTGTTAAGAATTAAAGGAAGTCTCTTCTGATCTGTAAATCTTAAACTTTGTGCAGGCTCTTAAAAGCAGCAGATTGAAGAATTTTTAGTCTTAAGCTTTTTCATATTAAGCAGCATTTGAGATTATAGGGATCCAAACAAATCTGTGGTTTACTACTATGGCTTGATAGAGATTTAAATGCTATGTTATAAATTACAAGATGGAAAAAAATCCAATATCTTTTTTTTCTTTACCCCTAAAAAGCTTCTTTTCTTAACCATTATGTTCAATGGCTGAGCAAGTCTGCAGCACTTCAGAAAGTGGAAGAAGGGATTCACAAACCATTTCATTTGGTCTTAGTTCTAAGTCACTACCTTTTTGTTTGTTTGAAAATAGCTAAAAATTDTAGTGCTGGTCTTTAACAGAAAAGCAGAACCCGGCTGTGCTACTTGAGCAAGCATTTACTGAAGTGTTTCCATGGTCTGAAATAATTGGKTAAAGYAGGACATGGAGCCATAAAAGAAACTAGTAAGTTGCAGCACTTTGTTTTGATGACTTTGTCACTCATAAGAGGGACACGAGAGACACTTGCAGTGTCCCTCGTGGCTTTGGCTGGTGTTGTGCAAAGGGGAGTCCTTGGCATGGGCAGGCGTGAAGGGTCCCGCGAYAGCCCGACCTGGGGCAACATCTTATCTGAGCTCTGCTTCACGTAGGTAGGGGCACTTTGCAGAGCCTGGCCGCGCTGTGCTGGGCACAGAAGGAAATGGTGCTCGGCTGCGTGTGGAGCTTTCTCAAGGGGTTCTTGGAGCTAAAAGGTAAACGAGGTCGGGCCGACRGTTTTGGAGTTTACCCAAGGCTTAGTCTGGTGCCTGGTGGTGTGTGGGAGAGGAGTGTGTTTATGCCTGCAGTTGCATGCAGCAAGRTGGGCAAAGCTTGAAGCAGAGTGCCCCAGCAATGGGAAGCGGTGTCTCCGGCACAGAGAATAAGGAGTCCACTAGCTCCTCGGGCACAGGAGAGTGAGAGAGGGTGATGGAAACCAAACACAATCTAGAAATGTAAGGATCAAGCCTGATTTTTTTTTTTTTTTGTTCATTTGTTTTGTGTTCAAAAACTGTCCCTTTTTTCCCATGCCTTGAGCTCTCCCTACCAGATAGCAGGATTTTTTTTTTTTCCTTTAGGCCAGTTATGTTTTTTAATTTGTCCTTTAAAGAGACACTGCCAGGTTCTCTCATCGCTGCCTTTACAGTGATGCAGAATCTTGTGAGAGCTCTGGCTTGCAGGAGCAGCAAATGCAGGAGCAGCTTGTGCAGCAGCCCCAAAGTGTCTGAGTGTGAATAGCTGAGCAGAGTTACGGGATGGCCCTTGTCCTTGTACGTGCTGGAGATGTGTCCGTGTCACTCTTTGGCTTCCCTGCCCTGAATGTGAGGCGCTACATGAACCCTCTCTGAAGGAGTGTCTGAAACTGCTTGTTTCTTGGGCTTCTTAGAAGCAGGCTAAATCATCTTACCTTTTCTGTTTCTTTAAAAGCTCACACCGTGCTTCAGACTCATTTATATTTTTACTTTATCCTCACTGGCACCCTAAGAATCATCTGCCTGGCATGGTACTAAATTTCACACTGTTACCTGTCTCCAAGCCAGTTCTTCTCCAAAGCTGAATGTTTCTTGGCACTCTTAGTATTCCAGACACCTCTGCTTGGATTTTGTGCGTTAATGCTGTGGGCTGACCTTCTTTCAGAGCGCCAGTCGGAGCTGCCAACGCAGAGCAAGGCCAGTTTCCCCAGCATCCTCAGCGATCCTGACCCGGATTCYTCCAACTCCGGGTTCGACAGCTCCGTGGCCTCCCAGATCACGGAAGCCTTAGTGAGCGGGCCAAAGCCTCCCATAGAAAGTAGGTGCTTTTCTGCCTCTCTGTTTCCGTGGCTCCTGCCATGTGGTGTTATTTCGCTCCTCCAAATGGAACGCCGTGTGACGCAGAGCACTTGGAAGGTCTGAAACTTGACCCTGTTGCCTTTTCAGGTCACTTCCGACCGGAGTTTATTCGACCGCCGCCTCCGCTCCACATATGCGAGGACGAACTGGCCTGGTTAAACCCCATAGAACCAGATCACACAATTCAGTGGGATAAGTCGATGTGTGTTAAAAACAGCACTGGAGTGGAGATAAAGCGAATCATGGCCAAAGCCTTCAAAAGTCCCCTGAGTTCCTCACAGCAAACACAGGCAAGCAGTGATATTTTTACAGTTTTCTGCCTAAGTTGCATGTGCATTAGAAGTCTTGGGTCATTTCAACTGAATTCGGATCTATCTTCTGATTATTCAAAACACTTTGAATACTTTACATTGTCAAAGCCTCAGAATTTTGACTTGGCTTTGTGTAGATAAGGCGAAAATCTTTATACTTCCTGGCATTGACTGGATATGGTTAAAGCTAATCAGTAATTAGCACCAGGATTTCACTGCTTGGAAAATCTCCTTGGACCCAAGTTGTGCTTCAGTGGACAYTTTTGATAAGAAAATAGTTCAGAAATGTGGCRTCTTCTAGTATGTGGTAATACTAGCCATGAATTCTTTGGGCTTTTATGTTGTTTATGTTTTTGTCTTTTGTAGAACTTCTTCTGCTGACAGAGAAATTGATTTTTTTTTTCTGCTAAGCAGAAACCTAAAGAAGGCTGAGCCTTTATGTGTGGGGGTTTATTTTGTTGTTTTCTTTTTTTTTCCTCTCTCTTCCTTGCTATCCTTTCATACAAGCCTATTAAATGCCTTTTAAAGGAATAGGCGTCCCTGTAGATACATCTTCAATATTTCTATTTAAGGACATCTAACAGAGGTGTCTAAATAATGTTCATCATTCTCCTGTAACTCTAGGGGGATTATAGCTGCCRTTTCGAGCAGCAATAGGAATAGTTTAGAAAAAGTCACCTATTGATGGCACACCTTGTCTATCTCCAAGTCGAGGCCACCTGAGCAGGTTTGCTCACTTATCCTGCAGCAAACGGARTGAGGTGGCTGGTCAGTGACTTGTGTTGTCACTGACTACCCCTGTYATCTCCATGGGATAGGGTTACTCTAGATGCAAAGCTGCAAGTAAATGCCTTACTCTTACTTARATTGTTTAATTTGAGTGTAATGAGTATGAATCGTTTTGTTTGAAATGCAACGTTTCTTCTTCATGCTTCTGGTATTCTGGTATTAAGGCAGTAGATRCTAAGAAATGAATCAGAATGAAGTCCAGGTTGTGTTTTAGGTCAGCAGCTCTTTTTGCAGCTGGTTACCAGAACTCAAGAGTCTCTTCTTTCTTTGCAGCTCCTTGGAGAACTGGAGAAGGACCCCAAGCTTGTGTATCACATTGGGCTCACTCCGGCCAAGCTGCCTGACCTTGTAGAAAACAATCCTCTCGTAGCTATAGAAATGCTGCTCAAATTGATGCAGTCAAGCCAGATCACAGAGTATTTTTCTGTCCTGGTCAACATGGACATGTCGTTACATTCGATGGAAGTGGTGAATCGGTAAGTGGCATCTCTAATCTAAGCAAGTTTTATTAAGGATGTAAAATGTGACTGTGGTGCTGGTCACAGGGGTACGTTTGGATCAACTTCCAAGGCTTAAAAGAAACAGGAGATGAGGAAATGACTGGGCAGCTTACAGTGAAGGAAAAAGAGAGAATCAGGCGGTCATTCCCCTTTCAGTTTCTCTATGCTCTTTATGTGTTCTTTTTTGTTGTTTGTTTGTTTTTTTTATATATCCCCTCTTACACTAAAACATAAYGTTCAAATCCAATACTGACCTCCTCTACAGGATGAATTTATAGATTTCTGCAAGTATTGGACTATGTAGGCATTTTCCCTTGCTTCATAGGTGATTTCTTTTTCTGTAGTCAAACAACAAAGACAACKCCTGGCCTAGATTGAATTCGTGAAGTGAGGTGTGGGTTGATAATTGAAATTTGGAAATCTGAAAGAAGGGAACTGTTTTGAAGCAAGCAAGAGTTCGTTCTGGCTCTGTACTTTGGGAGGGAGCTCRGCATCTGCAGCCGCAGAGCTCTGCTGCAGCGAGTGCTGAACTCAGGCTTGGTGCTCAGACAAGTGCCRTTCAATCCGTTCCTCCTTAATTCGGGATGAGCATCCCTGGCTCCTTTATGTAATGTATAGCAAGTGTTTGTGAAGTAAAGACCAGGGCTGGGTTAGAAACAAATCAGCTTAGCTTCTGTGTTGTGCCTGATGTCAAAAAATGAGTTCTGGACTCTGGCTGGAAAAAAAAGTACCATGTCTWTAAATATGTCTGTGGAAGCTGTGAGAAAATAGTTCTGTATGACAAGTCCCAGGAATTGAAGTTAGAGGTCCACAGTTACCTGGTTTGAAATGGAATAGCCGAGATTTCAGGCTTCATAAATCACTGGATACTTTTAATTGGAACAGGCTCACTACCGCAGTTGATCTCCCTCCTGAATTTATTCATCTCTACATCTCTAACTGTATCTCAACCTGTGAACAGATTAAAGACAAATATATGCAGGTAAGTACCTCGTGGTAAATCAGTTGGGGAAAAGGGTCCCCTCACTCTGTTCAGTATGTGCTGAAACTATAAGGCTGATACCATTATATTATTCTGCTTTAGAGTGCCTTTATTTCAAAGGCTAATCTTTTTTCCCTAATGAAGTGCCTGTTTTTTCATACACTTTGTGTGTTTCTCCACCTTTTTCACAAGACTTCACAGGTATTTAATTTTTTTTTTATAAACATCATATACTTCTCCCTGGCTAAACCACAATTCAGTGACTTGTATTCTTCCATGCAGGGGGGTTTCTGTTACTCTCTTCATGCCCCAGCATCAGATGGGTCCTTGGCTCCTTTTCCCCTTCAGCAATAGCTATTACTGAGGCACAGCAGCTTGCAGGAYGCCTCAAAGGCCCCAAACCATTTTTCTCTTACTGCCCTCCCACCATTCCCGCTGCTTCCCAAACTTGCCTGTCTTCCTTAATGCTGGCACATGAGCTGTGCCCGCTCCAGGGAACTTCATTTAGCTGTGGAGACCTACCTGCATGGCTTTGGCACAGTGTCCTCTGTGTGCTGGGTGAGGTACATCCTTCCCAGTTAAACAAGACCTTAAGTTTTACCAAGTGCCCAGTATGCCCTTTCTTCCAGGATTTGGTGGAAAGCAGTTCCATGTTTGGTTTGCCCAARGCTTTGTAAACCGTGGTAGTTCCTCCCCAGCTTGTCATCCTGAAGAGTTGCAGCCTCTTGAGAGGCAGATGTTGCTTTCCCTTGAGATTTTTCTCCTGTCCTTCTCCAACTCCGCTATTCCTTAAGCTGCAGAGACCAAACCTGTCCTGTAACAACGGCGGGGTTCACACGCGCTTCCGCGGCAGGTGAAACTGCATCTTTTCTCTTCCAGAACCGCCTCGTACGTCTCGTTTGTGTCTTTCTCCAGTCTTTGATCAGAAACAAGATAATTAATGTACAGGACTTGTTTATAGAGGTGCAAGCTTTCTGTATYGAGTTCAGCCGGATCCGAGAAGCAGCCGGCCTCTTCAGGCTGCTGAAGACACTGGATACCGGGGAAAATCCCTCGGAGGCGAAAGCTTCAAAATAAACCTCACCTTGCACACAGAAAGGAAATCAACTTTCTAAACCAATTTATTGTACATTTTAAGCTTAAATCATGGGATTAAATGATTTAATACACTATAAATAGCATTTTATGCATTTAAACAATAAATATTGCTTTTTTTTTCTGATAAATGTGCTTGAAGTGGTGAATGACATGTACTCTTGAACTTGTAGTCACAAGGTCCTTGACAGGCTCTGTTCCCTCAGGGAGATGTAAACACTTGAAGTTACCTGGCCTCCTCACTATGCCCAAAGCAGCTCAGGAACAGCTTAAGTCAACTTCAGTAAATGCCAGCTCCTGGGGCCTGCCTTTAGGAGCACTTGAGATTACACCCCTTAGTGCTGCACACTGCTATTTGGAGTAAGGAAAGGCTGAGGGCTGGCCCAAGCCAAGGCCTCCTCTAGCACTTYGTTTCYATTATAAACATTAAAGTGCCTCAGAGGTGGAGCACTGGGCTCCCTCCTCAAGGTCACTGACTTGCAGAATSCTGATTTCATGCCCAGTGTAGCTTCTGTGTTTTGATTGCAACTGTCCCAGGGAAGGGAGTGTGACCCCCTTTCTTCTATAATAGCACAGGTGAAGAGCGTGTTCCCACCTGGGCAGGCCCTTGTGGCTGCAGCTMCCACAATGAAAATAGCCTTTTGCCTGAAGCATCGAGGTAAGAAAGAGTATCAGTTGTATGTCAGAAGGCAAGTGCTGAGGAGAGGGGAGTAGAATATTATCTCTCATTGATGGGAGAACGAGTTGCTAGTGTTTAAGCCCTGAAATTTAAAAGCAAAATAACTGATCTTGAAGAGCTTCTTCTCTGTTTAATGGTGCTGGAGAAGTAACAGCTGCTGCAAGTTTGCATCTGCTCTTCAAATTTTCATGAAGTGCAAGATCAATAATGCAACATTGAGACTTTCTCTTGGCTTTATCTTTGCAAGTAATTTAAGTGGATAGATGGCTGGTTGAAAATCTCAATCTCTCACTTTACAGGAGATCATGTTGCATAAAAAGTCCTGTGAGATGAGTTCCCCAGGGCTTAGGTTTAGACTGACACAGCTTCTCCCAATTACAGAGTACTAAGTTTACTGAAGTCACTTTTATTTAAACTCTGCTTCAATTTTAGAAGCTCCTCCTTAAACTAGATAAGTAAGTTTGCTATAAATTACCCGTAACAGAAGAGTCAAAAGAGCTCTAAGTTTGTAACCTAGAGTTTAGGTTACTTGAATTACTTGAAGTCATTAAAGCTCAGGCGCTGGCTGGTATAATAGAATTCATCTTCTGTTAGTGGTTAAAAACAATCCTTCATGGGGCATTGAGGCTTCCGTTTGGAACTTACAGCTTTAAACACAACAATCGACTCCATCAAAATATTGATTCTTACTCTATTAAGGTGCTCTGCAAGCTTGAATTATTACTTAYGTGAATACTTTAAAGGTATTTAAGCCTTGAGAAAAGTAGCTTGCCTGCAAGCTGCAGAAGGCTACCATGCTACAGCAAAYGCCTGTTCCAGCTCTTAATATTACTTGCTTAAATTCTGTTACCCTACATCAATCCCCTATGGGAGGTTAGTTCTGTAATTATAAAGTGATCAGTGCTCAGTCCTCAGCCTTATGCCTGAGCAATGGAACTCCTGCAGTGTTGTCCTATACTCTGGAAGGTGGCAGAACATCCCCTTCGTCTTAGCCAKCTGTGGAGTGATGAAAACATGTGAAGTTGTTATTGATTCTGCTGTTAGTTTCTGCCATTGTTTCTTGKTAGGAGGTTACAYAGAAGAAAAATGCAGCAGGCAGAAAGGAWGGGAATGYCTGGACAAAGCTAATGCTCCAGCCCAAAGCTAAGTTTGGTCTCTGCTATGTTAGTTGGATGTCTTGCAGCCACTTGCAAAAACRTAGTGAAGGAAACGAGGCTTGCTTTTTTCAAAAGGTCTATAATTTATTGTGGACTTTGAGCTCTCAGCCATTAGCTCCTAAGTTACAYCAGCGATGCAGCCCTCGGCAGCCCTACAGTTTACAACACCAGGGAGGAGGAGTGCCTGATCCAAYCAATGCACCCACGGTCGGAGGAGGTCACTGCAGAAGAGCTGGTGGTGGGAAGGGGTCGACAGGGAGACAAGCAGGGTTGGAGGGTTGTGYRCAGGTGTTTTTGGAGCAGAAGTAGCTGAAGGCCAAGTTTCGGACTTGAGTTTCAGACTAATGAAAAGATGGATGCTCAAATTATTTTTCTCTTCTGCGTTAGAAGGATATGCTCATTCAGAAATGTTCAGTACCCTGTTTCAGGTGGTGAAAACCAGCCTTGGGTCCTACGGACGTATACACAGACAGTTTCCAGGCAATGCATTCCTCACACAAACACATGCAGTTACAACGACATTCTACTGTTTAAACTTTCTCAAATCCAGTTTTGCAGTACAGCAGGGTATATCTGAGGAGAGAGATCAGGCCCTACACTGAACAAGAACAGAAGCCTTTGGCTTGGTTGGGGCACGTTTAATCTGCCACTTCAATTCCCAGATCTTCACATTTCACCTGTGAGGAAAGAGAACACCCAGTGAGGGAAGGGCAGGCTCAAGGGCACAAAACACAACTCCCACGGCACAGCTGGGGCTCTGGGGTTGCACTCTTTCAAGCGCAGTTCTTCATCGCAGCCCCCTTATACAACTGTAGCTCAGCAACTCGAAGGGGAGGATTGTCCCTCCCCAACTCCTCACTCTGCTGGCCCAGCTTTAACCCTCACACACTTAGACAGTGGGGTCATTCAACTCCCTACATGGCAATAAACAAACAACTTTCCCTAAGTTTGCATTCATGGAATCACACACACAATCCCAGAAGGGTTGAGGTTGGAAGGCACCTCTATAGACCATCCAGTCCAACCCCCTGCTCCAGCAGGGACACCTGGAGCACAGGGCGGCATCCAGGCGGGTTTGGAGACCTCCAGAGAAGGAGACTCCACAGCCTCCCTGGGCAGCCTGTGCCAGGGCTCTGGCACCCTCACAGGGAAGAAGTTCCTCCTCACATGGAGATGGAGCTGCCTGTGTTTCAACTTGTWCCCACTGCCCCTTGTCCTGTCACTGGCCAGCGCTGAGAAGAGTTTGGCCCCTTCCTCCCTACATTCTCCCCTCAGGTATTTGTACACGTTCTTAAAAATAAATAAATACACACTCCTCTTTTCTCCATAGAGCTGCACAGTCAGTACGCTCCTGTTGACCACAGTATGTTGGTCCAGCACCAAGGCACCGCAGTGCTGGACCAAATGCTGAAAATCTAACTCATGAAAATCTAACCCAGATAACCTTGCTGCTCCCTCAAAAGTAAAAAGGTAAAATAAAGCCTCTCTCCACAGTAATTACTGCCTTCATACAGAGCCCCCAAGGCTCTTCTGAGCAAATGCTCTTAGTTTTGCCACACGCGGGGCTGTGGAGCTGGTGTAACTGTCCACTGTAACAATGATACATCTTTGTTGTTACACATTTACAGCTTTGACAACAACTGAAAAAAAAATTCACAAATTCAAAATCCATTTTTAAACTGCTGTGTATTTCAAAGCAKTAACTGCTTTTGCTAATAGTGGTTACATGTTTAGACTTGTAAGAAGTTTCCTCTTAGGGGAAGGCTAAATAACAAATCATGGTCCCACCCTGTTGTCCTATTGTTGTCACCATAATGAAACACCAACAACTTGGGCTTCTCCCTGAGAAAGAGCCCCTGTGCAGTCAGAGGTTTCGCTACCTTTAAGCTTCCCTGAAGCACGAGGCATAGSAGGTGGGAGAATAACCACCCCACAGCTGCTGCTGCTGAGCTGGTTTCGGGAAAAGCCACCCAAGGGGAGCCCTCTGCAATGTAGAGGCAGCAAACCCTTGGCCTGTTGCACAAAGTTGGGAAACAGCCCAGGACAGCAGCAGCTCCTTTGTAAAGGCTCTTGAGCTTTATTTGCCCAGCTGGCTTAGTCCGCGCTGCCACTTAGCCCGGGCCCCCAGTCACTGCCCCAGAAGCCAGCGCCGCTGGTTGCGCCTCCCAGGGCTGTTGCTCGGCAGCCTGGAGGCCTCCAGCCCCGGGACACGAGGGAAAAGGGCCCCGGTGCCGCCTGCTCGGCCACCACTTCAATCTAGCTGCCCTYGCTGTGCAGCACTGTGTTTGATTTATGCTCATTAGACACTTCCCAGCTCTACCAGTGGTTATGTTTTTCTCCAAGCTCTTGCCTGTTAATTTAACAAGGGACAGAGAGCAGATTCCTTGTAACTTGAGACATTCATTTTATAGTGCAAGAGAAGGCACAAATTAGCAGGCAATACATGATTTTGGGCCTSTTAAGTACTAGTTTTTAATATAAATGCAAGACTTGCAAGGTTKGACTGATGTGACCCCTTTTCTGCAATGTTTTATCTTCAGGCAGTGCCTTCTAGTTTGCTGCAGTTCTGCCCATTTCTGAGTCACAGTTTCAATAGCCCCCAGGGGCAGGCTGGGTGTCCCCTTGCAGCTGGCGCTGCCCTTTTGCTTTATGGCCCTACAAGGACCTCATCATCACYCCATAGAGGCATGGGAATCTGATACAAGTTCCTGTGTTCCCCTTTTACAAAACACACACAGATAGAAACAGAGGAAAGATGCCAGGAAAAGGTGGGGAGGCAGCGTGAACAGCCCCCTTGAGCAGCAGATAACCTAAGCAGAAGAGGCACATTTAGAGATTGTTCAAGCAGGGAAAATATTCACAGGAGAAAAAGCCTCATTAGTCCTGACCCTCATACAAATCCTAGGGAATTGTATAGGGCTAGTGGATAGAAATACTAGCTTGATGCAGTACAATAGGTGCAGATCAAGACCTGGGAACTGACCATTGCTTACAGCCTTTCACTCTACAAGCTTCCTGTGGGTGCTGTATTAGTGCAGGAGATCCTGCACGTTTCCAGTCATCCCACAGTGCTCTTTCAAGTGCCATAGCTTTCCTGTCTTTTCCCACAGATACTTTTTCCTACCCCTTTCCTTTGCTAAGGCATGTGGCCATTTTGCTGAGGTCAGACTCGAGATTCGCTTCAGGAGACTTTGTCACGGTGCCTCCAAGGAGAGCTCACTGCTTCGGGGAGCACTGCAATTCGGCCTTTTACTGTCATCACTCCTCAGCACTCCTCTCAGGAGGCCTGCCTAAGCCTGCGGACCAGCTCAGCTGAAGAGGCTGCTCCCCTTCTTCTGAGGTTTGAGGGGAGACGGGTAGTGTCCTCATTAAAAAAGTTCTCCAGCAGTTTCATACTAGGGCACTTAAAATCTTTTTACTTTTTAATACTTTTTAAAATCAGTAGTACTAAGCATTACTTACACTTTGGATTTTAAAACTTTGCTTCCCGCTTTCTGTCAGTTTGTGGCTTGGATTCTAAAAAGACTATTTTTACAAGTAAAAGGTGAAGCACTTACCACATTTCTTCCCTCCAGCAGGAACACTGTGGTGCAGGTGTCAGCAAGTCGTGATCCACGCATTGACAAGGCTTCTCTTCATAACTCCTTCGACTCGTTATTGAGCTAGAGTTTAAAACCTCTCAATATGAACTGTATCAATGTTCAGTTTTGTGTTAAGGAAGAGGGAGAAGACTTAATTTTCATACTGAAGAACAAGTTAAAAAGGCAGTTTCTGGAAACATTGATAAGCTGTTTTTGGAGACATATAGGCCCCTAATGCATTGGTTTAGCTGTAGGTTTGGGTTTTGTTTAGTTTTGGACATGGTTGGTCAGTCACATTCCATTCTCCTGTGCTTCTCAAAAGATAAAGGCATCACAAAAACTTGCACCTGCTGGTGACATCAGGAAACTACCACCTGACAATTTTCCAGATTTTGAGTAGGCATTTATAAGAATATTCTGAAGAAAATTTAGGATGAAACATCTGCTCTACAAAATACAAATTCAGATTCTTTTTTCCCCAGCTGAAACCTCTGTCATTTTCTGGAACATTCACTCTAAAATTAAAAAAAAAAAAAGAATATATTGCTTCTATTGAAGCTCAATATAAGTTAGAAAAAGAATTGCATATTTTCCTTAAAAACATTCCAAATATACATCTAAGAAACAAAATGCACTCCAAAACAAGTGTCTAGTAAGAGACACTGTTTTAAACAACCTGCAATTAACAGCTTTAAAAAAAAAAGGAATGTAGGACATTTATAACATGACAATACTAAAATCCTAAACAACTCATTTAGCATTCTTGGTAAGTAGTGTTTTAAATATACATCTCTTTACAAAACCGTTTAGCAATTCCTTATACCACTTACAGTATATAAATATTTGAATAAGAGATCCTAATAGGAGATGCCAGGGTTTATATTTACTMTCAGATGCTTCAGGTTTAATAAATGTTTCACTATAAGGCAC
The DNA here is from genome assembly GCF_003342845.1 of Nothoprocta perdicaria. Lineage (NCBI taxonomy): Eukaryota > Metazoa > Chordata > Aves > Tinamiformes > Tinamidae > Nothoprocta > Nothoprocta perdicaria. Next base: position 6,794 of record NW_020456028.1, on the reverse strand, counting down.
AATACTTCTAATCCAAAAGAAAGGAATAAAAGCTAATGATAAACCCAGTCAAAATTCCTAAGAAGATGGAACCACCAAGAAAAGAATTCTAGCATCTACAGACAAAAAAAAAAAAAAAAAAAAAAGCTTCATAGAACATCTTAGGAAATGGTTCCAGCTTATACATAAGGAAGTGAGACAGGATGGGAGCAGGAGTAAGGAGTTCAGTAAAATCTTATAAATAGACTAATAAATATATTTTTAGCCATAATTAGCCCTTTACCTCCATTCTACTGAGTTTAAGATTGAAAGAGGTAACCAGTGTGCATATACCTAAATAAGTCTACATGCTCAGCACGTTAAGACCCCCAGCACAACCTATTACTGCCAAATTCAGTATAAAAAGCTAGTGAGCTGGAGAAAGCCTCCTTTTCTCTCAGTATCCACTCTGAGTGGAACACATTACAAGATCACATCAGCATTCATTACATATAAGGAAATTTGTAACTATTACTTTTTCATCTTGAAAAAGGATATGTAGCATATCCATGAGTTATTTGATTTCTTCAAATAATCCTTAGAGTGTGGGTTTTTTTTTCCCCTTTCTAAGAGCATCTATCTCCAATTGCAATACATCAGAACTTTCAGATCATTTTAAGAGCTCTAGTCTTGTAAGTGTTCTCTGGGTGTAGGTACTGAATGTAAATAGTGCATCCAAAATATTTACCGTTCACCATTCTGCATGGCTTTCACTGCCCTAGTCTTCATCTTTGTTACAGCCCTCTGGAACACAACGACATTGTAATAATGTTTACAGAAAAAGGGTTATTGCATCTTTTTTTGTTGGTTTTTTCTTTTTTTTAGGATGAGACATCCAGAGGAAATTTTATAAAATCCTCTTTTGTACAAAATTCTAAGTTATTAGCCCTTTTGGAACACCAGCTAGAAAAGTTTGAAAGGTAAAATAATTTACATTGTTATTTTCCATTAATTAGACAAAAGTTCGTACTAATTAAATAAAAAATAAAAGTTCTTTAACAGTCTGTTCAAGGTATCTTCCATGAAGCAGTTCAATGGGTACTTCCATTAGACAGATGTTCTCCATGCCGGTTATTACTGACATCCACATCTAGAAATGAGGAATTAGAAGATAAATTGTTTGTTTGTTGACCATTTTATTGCACTTTACCTGTTAACTTCATCTCCAGAAAAGAAAAAAAGAAAGAAAAGGAAAAAAGAAAAACAAAAAAGCCATGCTCAGATATATCTAAGGTTTTCAGGGTCTTCTAGGTGAGTAATCCTCTCAAAACCTTATTTACATCTCTCAAGTCAAATCTCCTTCAGCTTGGCGGGAGCCTACCTGTAATTTTTGAATACTGGTAACAACTCCATTCAATCTGGTCAGCATTAGGCCTACTAAAAACACTCAAGAAAGGCTTCTTCCAACCCAAGTAGCGGCACTAAGGCTTGTCAGGTGATATACCCCGTTATTACTTACCGAGTAACGCTGTGGTTTCCCCTGCATCCTCTTTCAAGCTGGTGCACTGCAATACCGACTCATTAGTGGAGGAAGCCGACAAGTCGCTCGCTTCGTTTCGCTCGTCCTCTTGCAAAGCGATGCTCAGGCTGCCCACCGAAACGCTGCCGCTTATCGATTCCGGTATGGGCACGTCGAGCGTGTCTTCCGGGTCCCCCTTCAAAATGAAGCACAGGGGCTGACACTTGGCTCCGCCAGCAGCAATCAACAGCCTCCCATTACAGCACTTTGAAATCTGACCTTACTGGGAAAAGGATAATTCTCCCCCATTTTCCACACTCAACGGGGACAGAATCGAGCGGCATCTGCTCTCAGTTTTAATATTTGACTGAAAAATCAATAAAGCAAGAAGAGCAACTGCAGCAGGCTACTGAGCTCGCCTTCAGGATCGAGTGTCCCAGCGCTTGTTAGCAGCTTTACGGCTGCAGGCTGCTTCGGAGCCTGCTGAGCCCACACAAAGCCTGCTAACTCTGTGCAAACTTCTACTGAGTTTGTAGAAACTGCTCTTTTTCACGACACTAGGTTGGGAGGTTTGCACTGGTTTTATTGTTTTTACTGAGGCAAGCAAACTTTTGATATCAGAACAAACTTCCTTCCTCTTCTTCCAATAGCATATCCTAAATCCTTCCAGAAGATGAGGATGCCACCATCTCAGTTTACCAGAATAAAACACCTTCAACACAAGTGATTTATCTCTGCTATTATCTAACGTGATCTGCTTTACTAAAACCAGCTCTCAGAAGGGATCAGAGAAGTCTCACACAGGTCTGTTTCTAAAATTAAACAGACCTCCTTCAAGAGTCATTGCCATTAATGTTATGAAATAAATGTAAGGGCATTATTTATGCACAGGCAAGTACACACTGCAGTGTGATGTAGCTATTTCCCTGGCTTTTTAATTAATAGTCCTCCTGCTCTGCTCCAAACAATGAGCAAACTCCACTCCTATCTCCTTAAGACTTCTGAACTTCTAGGCTGGTCTATTCTTTAGTATCAAGGCAGCATAGTTTAAAATGTGCTCAGTTTCAGCAAGTTACAGAATAGTTATGTTTAAAGACAAGTTAAGACACATGACAATTAATCTCCTAGTTTCGTTGAGGGGTGTGTGTAGCAGTTAATGATTTCCGTTAAAAAAAAAAAAAAGTTAAATAGGCACCAAAGTTACAAGATTCAACAATGCTCCATGAAATCAGTAAGCTGAACAGAGTGAATCTTTTTTTTTTCCCCCATAAGAAAAAAAAACATAATGCAGACTCAGCTCATTGAAGTCCCTTGTTTACAAAACAAGAGCAAGGAGAGAGAACTCAATAACTTCTTTCTACTTTAAGCTCTTAAGACCTGAAGGACATATGGAAAATAGATGTGTTTAAGATTGCATTTGGCCTCCAGGGCCTTTGCAGAAGGTGCACTGGATTTCAGTAGCAGGGCTGCACATCGCGGGCTGCAGTCACGTCGCTCGGGGAGCTCACCASTGGCAGGAGCTCTCTTGCTCCTCACACCTACTTTTTCTCTTAGTGCCAGCTACACATTCACACAATCACTCTATGAAGCAGGCTGAGCAACCCGAATCAAGCTGAGAGCTAACCTAGATAAAACACTGAATCATTTTGCACGTTACTAATTTCAGCGGAGCTTGGATGTTTACAAGAAAGCTCATTTCCCTCGTTCCCCTAGGAAAAACACGGGCTTCTGTATATAACGTCATATGCTTCGACCCACTTCCAACATTTTTTTCCTAAAAAGCACAGATATTACTACTCTTCATTAAGCTTGGTATCAGCATCCACTAAAACAGTTCAAATTCAGTGAAGAAAAAATACGTTCTGAAGGACTTTTTTTTTTTTATTATTCAGACCATAAAAAAAATAACAAAAAAATCTCTATGCATACAAAGATCAGATCAACTTCCAGAACTGAAAATAAGCCAAAATAAGCTATTAGTGCAGTCATATTAATATAATTAACTGTAGCTGTTCCACGTGACCAAAAAGAYTACACATTCTGGGTGAAGTCAGATTCGATGTACAGAGCCACCACAGTCTGGTATACATGACATTACAGGTACACTGGTGCCTATGGCATTTTAGTGGAACTCAAGACTACTGAGCAACAGCGACCGAGTAACCTACCGCATGTGTCTTCATCTCTCTTTTCTGGTGCTGTCAGAAAGAAATGAAAGCACATCGTTTTGTCCAGTTACGTAAGGCCTGGTGAAAGTCTTTTGGAAGATTCTGAGTACCGGTCCATTTACAAGGATAAGACATTGGGCATACGTAGAAGCATACATAAACACAACTTGGAAACGCTAATTTCTTCCTTTGAATCAGAGCTYTCCACAAGACAGCATATATTCTAGATGTACTGAAATCAGCTAGATKTGGGCAGCTTAGGCAAATTGCCTCACTTCTGCTTTAATTTCATTACTATTGTCAGCTGAAGCTAGAAAAACTTGGTTATTACAGAAGAAGAGTACATGGAGGATTAGCCCACTGTGCAACACAGTTTAAGCTATTACTCATAAAAATCCCCTATTTTTCTGGTTCTCTCTCGATCACGCTGGCAACTTTGCTCAGCTTCCTCAGRCTAGGCAAGCAACAACTGATCTCATACTCTGAATGGTCAATGGTGAAATCTTGTTTCTCACATTGTGYAACTGTGCAACTTACCCAGTATCCCAAAGCTTTAATAACATCTAGTTTACACATCGGACAAGTTCGGTGGTCCAAAAGCCAAGGGTCAATGCACGTTCTATGAAAGATATGCCTAAAGAAAACAAATATGCATTAGAACTTCTTATCATTACAGATTTTATATTAAAAGACAAGCCAATTCTTTCAAAATCTTGATAATTATCCTACAGCTCATATAGATAATATTTTTAAAGTATCATTTTGCAGTCTAAGTGATTGAAGAAAAAATTATATTCTGTAAGTTGCAACAGTTGAGATAAAGTTCTGAAGAATTGCATTTTTCATCTTAATACACAGAACCACCATGCATATGCATATTGCATCATTATCCTTGCAGAGCTACTGCCAGTATTTTAGTGGCAAAACTCTAAAAATTGATTTAACAGCTGCTATACATATGAGAGCAGCCATTTTAAAGCTCAAAAAGTCCATAACATCACATGCGTAAGGGGGTTTTCCTATGATTATCCAATTACAATACATTGAAATGTTGAGGATCTTCTCATATTTAGAGTTACCCATGTTTTCCCTAGCAAACCCAGCTTCCAAAACAGATGGTGACATGTGAACTGCCCATCCCAGCTATCCCTGGCATGCTTGTATGCCTGAGCTATACCTACAAATTGTTTGGGAGCATAGCACAAAGCATAGCAGAGCACAAAGCATAGCAGATAATGTAATAAAAAGTGAGCAGCTTTTCAGTGTGCAGGAATGTTTCAGCATTTTGTAACTCACTAGGACAGGTATAAGCACAAGTTCTTAATTACACACTAGGCTTCTTAAGAAACACGTTACTAACCACCAAACTCACTGAATCAGCAGTTCAACCATCTACAGTTCTAACTTGCACCACTAAGAGGCTCTAAGTGCYACCTATATCCATATAAAGTGCTGGGCAGCCTCCCAGAGCCCTTTGGGATGTAAGTGGCCATACAAAGGGCATGGCTTCAGCTCGGCACACAGCTCTCCCTTCAAAGCTCCAGGAGAGTTTCCAGACAGATCACTGCATATTTCTAAGGGAAAAGCCAGGRAGGGGGAGAGAACAACTTTGGTAACTTACTTGCATGGCAGAATCCGGACAGTATCTTTCAGTTTATAGTTCTCAATACATACAGCACAGTTTTCCACATCAACATCTAAACCCTAAAGATGACRACACATTTAAGTACCTTATTATATACTATACACTATTATACATTATATATTATTATTATGTTCCATTACAATAACAAGCTGCACATCTCATATATACCTTTGCAAGARGGTGTTTCTGGAATGGTCTAGCAAATAAACTGCTTCATTTAATGCAAGATTCCATCAAGAGGCGATTTGATCAAGTGATTCCAAAGATGAAAACCAGTCAAACTCCAGTTACTAATTTATACCACTGTAACTGACACCTTAAGCCACTTGTTAAATGACAAACACTGCCTGTGTTCATGGGACCACAATAAAACTTTAGTTGAACATCGATACAACAGCAAGGAGGTTTGAGAGGTCCACAGAGATGCAAGTGTGTCTAATTCTTAACTGATGGTCCCAGCACTTGCTAGCACTGATGTAGGAAGAGATTCTGAGGGCKGAACATTACAAACTCTTCTTTCCTCACAGTTTTCTTCCTTCTATCTCATTTTAGGAAACAGCCTTAGGATGCTAGGGGAGAACTGAAGTAAAGAATTTGCAGGATTTTAAAAATCCTCTCCAACCCCATAACAAAGATATTGTCAAAGCAGAGTTTTTCCCACTCTCCCCAGGTTTGATTCTTTCAAAAGATCCCGACAGGTCATATATAACAGGCTACATATGAAGGATATATTCTGGAGAAATAATTCAGTGTTAGTTGGGTTGTATTAAAAACCAAGTATTAGAAGAACAGAGCACAAGTGCACCCATCCCTCATCCCCACAGAATAAATACTTTGTTTGCTGCTTACTGCACTATTTCAATATCAGTACTGCAAATGTTCATATAAATTACTACTACAAGCAAGCTTTCAAGATCAAAGCMTTTTTTGCATGCTATCAACCCACATAATTAAGGACTTAAGCTCTTATACAAGTCAAATTAAGATTTGTTTCAACAAAAGCAGAAAAAACAAACAATACTTATTCTACTGCAAATATTTTTAATTCTGGACAAGAGGCAAAGTCCAAGCACACCGTATGTAACACATAATCAAGTGAGTGTCCATTTTACAATAATCCCTTAAGCTTCTCAGGAAAGATCTAGATGATAACAAATTCACTTTTTAAGGCTGACCTATTTTTAGTTAAATGCCTCAACTCTGCGTGAAATAATGAAAGGTTGTCCTGTGTCACAGTAAGATAAATATACTCTTTCAATAACTGTGACTAAATGAAAGGAAATATTTAAAAGTCTACATTTAGGGAGTAGACAAGTCTATTTTCAGATGAACTCATATCAGTTCACAAAAGCGCATTTGCATCACTAAGTGATCTAAGATTGCTGATTCAAACCAAATGATAAAACATAATTTATCAAGGATAAAACCTGTATTTTATAGATTTTAACATAATTTCATTCTACTTTGCAAAACCAACGTGGCATTCATAGCTACAACCAATACA
>NW_020456027.1:18036-19497 GCF_003342845.1 Nothoprocta perdicaria | reverse complement strand
GTAGCCCTGGAAGAGGCTGTTGCTGAAGCTGAGGCCGTCGGGGCCGCGGGCACCCGTGGGCGACGTGGCGGGCGCCTGGCCGGGCCGCACGGGTTTGGCTGCGGGGACACGGGCACCCGCTGTGTCCCCGGGCCGTGTCCCCATACACCCGCTGTGTCCCCGTGCACCCAGTGTGTGGCAGGGGGTCCCCACGCACCCAGTGCACCCTAGGGGGTCCCCATGCACCCGTGCAGCCCGTCCCGCTGTCCCCAGGCACCCCGCGCGCTGTCCTTCTGTCCCCCTGCACCCTGCGCGCTGTCCCCTGTGCCACTTGCTGTCCCTGTCCCCACGCGCTGTCCCCTGCGCCCCGCGCGCTGTCCTGGCACCCACGCTGTCCCCACGCGCTGTTCCTTGCACCCCACGCGCTGTCCCTGTCCCCACGTGCTGCCCCCCGTGCCCGTGCTGTCCCTGCGCCCCTCGTGCTGTCCCCGTCCCCGCGCACTGTCCCGTGTGCCCTGTCTGCTGTCCCCGTGCCCGCGCTGTCCCCATCCCCGTGCCCACGCTGTCCCCGTGCCCACGCTGTCCCCGTGCCCACGCTGTCCTGGTGCCAGCGCTGTCCCGGTACCTGCGCTGTCCCCATGCCCACTCTGTCCCGCTGCCCGCGCTGTCCCCATGCCCGCACTGTCCCTGTGCTCTCACTGTCCCCATGCCCATGCTGTCCCTGCACCTCCGCTCTCCCCATGCCCGTGCCCACGCTGTCCTGGTGCCTGCGCTGTCCCAGTGTCCGCACTGTCCCCATGCCCGCACTGTCCTCGTGCCCACGCTGTCCCCATGCCTACGCTGTCCCGGTGCCCACGCTGTCCCTGTGCTCTCCCTGTCCCCGTGCCCGCACTGTCCCCATGCCCACGCTGTCCCAGTGCCCACACTGTCCCAGTGCCCGCACTGTCCCGGTGCCCGCACTGTCCCCGTGCCCGCACTGTCCCCATGCCCACGCTGTCCCGGTGCCCACACTGTCCCAGTGCCCGCGCTGTCCCGGTGCCCGCACTGTCCCCATGCCCACACTGTCCCAGTGCCCGCGCTGTCCCGGTGCCCGCACTGTCCCCATGCCGCCGCTGTCCCGTGCCCACGCCGCCGCGGTGCCCGCGCCGCCGCGGTGCCGCGCACCGATGTGTGCGCTGTGGGCGCGCTTGGCGCCCTTGGCGCGCACGGCCTCCTTGATGCGGTCGACCTCCTGCTGGTAGCGGCGCTTGTCCTTGAGCGCGCCCTCCTTGGCCTCCCTCAGGGCGCCCTCCAGGGCCTGCACTCGCGCAGCCGTAGCCCGAAGCCGTTTCTCCAGCTTCGGAAGCTCGCAGCGCAGATCTGCATTGTCACGAACCAGCTGCGCGCGCGGCGCCCGTCAGCGCCCGCCCCGGGCACCGGCACCGGCACCAGCACCTGGCACCGGCACCGGCACCGGGCACCGGCACCCGCCCCCAGCACCGC
>NW_020456027.1:9730-15765 GCF_003342845.1 Nothoprocta perdicaria | reverse complement strand
GGGGCGTCGTTCCCGGCGGGATGAGCCGGGATGCGGGGCGTTGTTCCCGGCGGGATGAGCCGGGATGCGGGGCGTCGTTCCCGGCGGGCTCATCCCGGCTCCGGCCGTGGCTCCCGTGCCGGCAGGGCCACACGGACGAGCTGTGGGGCTTGGCCACGCATCCGTCGCGGAGCCTCTTCCTGACGTGCGGCCACGACCGGCAGCTCTGCGTGTGGGACAGCCGGGAGCGCGCGCTGGCCTGGAGCATCCCGCTGGAGGTGCGGGAATGGGGCGGGAATGGGGCGGGAACGGCGCGGGAACGGGGCGCGAACGGCGCGGGAATGGCGCGGGAACGGGGCGGGAATGGGATGGGGATGGAGCGGGGATGGGGATGGAGCGGCTGGGGAGCCGGCGGCACCCCAGCACCGCCCGGGGCGGGAATGGGGCGGGAATGGGGATGGAGCGGCTGGGGACTTGGTGGTCCCCCCCAGCACCGCGCGGGGTAGGAACGGCACGGGAACGGCGCGGGAATGGGATGGGGATGGAGCGGGGATGGGGATGGAGCGGCTGGGGAGCCGGCGGCACCCCCAGCACCGCGCGGGGCGGGAATGGGACCGGGACGGAGCGTGGATGGAGAGGGGCCGGGGATGGAGAGGGGATGGGGACAGAGAGGGGATGGGACAGAGCGGCTGGCAGGGCCACGGGACCCCTGGCAGTGTTCCCCAGCCCAGACCCCACGCATCGGGAATAGGACGGGGACGGAGAGGGGACAGGGCGTCACAGGCACCGTCATGGGCACCATCACGGGCACCAGGGACCACACAGGCACTAGGGTCAACGTGGGCATCATGCCTGGGAAGGTGCAGGGATGGGGACCGGGATGGGGGTAGGACTGGGCATCATGGGCATCATGGACGTTGTGGCCATCGTGGGTGTCATGGACACCATGGGTGTCATGGACATCATGGACAATCATGGACATCATGGGTGTCATGGACATCATGGACAATCATGGACACCATGGGTGTCATGGGCATCATGGGTGTCATGGGCATCATGGACACCATGGGCATCATGGGCATCATGGACATCATGGACGTCGTGGGCATCATGGATATCTTGGGTGTCATGGACACCATGGGTGTCATGGACATCATGGACAATCATGGGCATCATCGGTGTCATGGACATCATGGATGTCATGGGTGTCATGTACATCATGGACACCATGGGTGTCATGGACATCATGGACACCATGGGCGTCATGGATGTCATGGGCATCATGGACACCATGGGTGTCATGGACATCATGGACACCATGGGCGTCATGGATGTCATGGGCATCATGGGCACCATGGGTGTCATGGGCATCATGGGTGTCATGGACATCATGGACGCCATGGGTGTCATGGACATCATGGACACCATGGGCGTGATGGGTGTCATGGACATCACAAACTTCATGTCTGGGCGGATTTGAGGATGAGGCCGGGGATGGGGACAGGCCAGGCCAGGCCAGGCCGGGCGGTCACTCACTCGCGCAGCTCGTCGATGGTTTTCTGCTTCTCGTTGATCTCGTCGCGGAGCCGGGCGAGCTGCTTGTGCTGGGCCTCGCGGTGGCTCTCCAGCTGCAGCTCCAGCGCCTTCTGCGGGCACCAAGGGCTCGGCGTGCCACCCCGTGTCCCCCGTGTCCCCCCATGTCCCCCTGTGCCCCGGCATCGCTCTCCTGGGGCTCGTCCTGCTCCCGCTCCTTCCTGGCCACCCCGTGAGCCGTCTCTGTGGGGCAGAGCCGGGGTGGGCAGGGCCAGGCCGGGGCCCCGTCCCCGCGCGCCCCGCGCGCCCCGCGCGCCCCGCGCACCCTGCGCCTGCAGCCGGGCCAGCTCCTCGCTCAGCGCGTCGTAGGACTCCTCCAGGTGCCGCTTCTTGAGCTCCACGTTCTGCATGTACTCGGTGAGCGAGCGGATCTTGGCCTCGTGCTGCGGGCACACCAGCGGCCTCAGCCGCGGCCGCCGGGCACCGCCACCACGGCCACCCACGCTGCCCAAGGGCCGCCACCACCACCATGGCCATCCAGAGTAGTCAATGGTCCCCCATCCCACGTCAAGGACCACCAGAGTCACCACCATGGCCACCCATAGTGGTCAGGGGCCACCATGGTCCCTCATCCAAGGTCAAGAGCCAGCTCTACTGTGATAATCCAGACTAGTCAAGGGCCACCATGGTCCCCCATCCCAGGTCAAGGACCACCAGAGTCACCATCATGGCCACCCACAGTGGTCAAGGCCCACCATGGTTCCCCATCCAAGGTCAAGGACCACCAGAGTCACCACCACGGCCACTCATGCTGGTCAAAGGCCACCACCACTACCATGGTCATCCACACTAGTCAAGGGCCATTATGGTCCCCCATCTCAGGTCAAGGGCCACAATAGTCACCACCATGGCCACCCACAGTGGTCAAGGGCCATCATGGTCTCTCATCCATGGTCAAGAATCAACTCTACTGTGATCATCCAGGCTAGTCAAGGGCCACCATGGTCCCCCATCCCAGGTCAAGGACAACCTCTACCATGACCATCCAGACTAGTCAAAGGCCACCATGGTCCCTCATCCAAGGTCAAGGGCCCCCAGAGTCACCACCATGGCCACTCATGCTGGTCAAAGGCCACCACCACTACCATGGTCATCCACACTAGTCAAGGCCCACCATGGTCCCCCATCCAAGGTCAAGAGCCATCATTACTGTGATCATCCAGACTAGTCAAAGGCCACCATGATCCCCTATCCAAGGTCAAGGGCCCCCAGAGTCACCCCTATGGCTACCCATAGTGGTCAGGGGCCACCGTGGTCTCTTATCCAAGGTCAAGAGCCAGCTCTACTGTGATAATCCAGACTAGTCAAGGGCCACCATGGTCCCCCATCCCAGGTCAAGGACAACCTCTTCCATGACCATCCAGACTAGTCAAAGGCCACCATGGTCCCTCATCCCAGGTCAAGGGCCCCCAGAGTCACCACCATGGCCACCCACAGTGGTCAAGGGCCACCATGGTCCCCCATCCCATGTCAAGGGCCACCACCACCAGGGGCCACCAAGTCCAGGACCACCAAGTCTGTTCTATGGCTCTCAGGGCCTGTCCAAGTGCTGTGTCCCCCCCATAGGTGTCCCCCCACCCCAGGCCCTGCGCACACCCCACCTGGGAGATGAGGAGCTGGCAGGACGAGAGCTCGCGGCCCGTCACCTCCATCTTGCGGTGGCACTCGACCTGCAGGTTCTCCAGCTGCCGGCACCGCTTCACCACCGACTTCACCTCCGACTTGATCTTGCTGATGTAGAGCCGGGCCACGGTGAACTCCTCCTCGATGGCGCCGCTCACCTCCACCGGCTGCGCGCGGCACACGCGTGAGCGCCGCGTGGACACGGCACGCCAGGGGCATGTCACACATGCAGGTTGCATGGCACCAGCCATGCTCTTTGCACGGATGCACCGTGGCATGGGCATGTCACACATGCAGGTTGTGCGGGCACAGCATGGCATGGACACACCATAACGTGGACATGTCACACACGTGCAGGTAGCATGGGCACTGCAGTGCTCATTGCATGGACACACCACAACATGGACATGTCACACGTGTGCAGGTTGTGTGGGCACAGCCCTGCTCGTTGCATGGACACGTCACACGTGCAGCTTGCATGGCATAGCCATGCTCATTGCATGGACATGTTGCACATGTATGTTGCATGGCACAGCCCTGCTCGTTGCATGGACATGTCATTGCATGGACATGTCACACGTGTGCAGGTTGTGTGGGCACAGCCATGCTCGTTGCATGGACACGTCACACGTGCAGGTTGCACGGCACAGCCCTGCTCGTTGCATGGACACATCACATGTGCAGCTTGCATGGCATAGCCATGCTCATTGCATGGACATGTTGCACATGTATGTTGCATGGCACAGCCCTGCTCGTTGCATGGACATTTCACACGTGTGCAGGTTGCACGGCACAGCCCTGCTCGTTGCATGGACACGTCATTGCATGGACACGTCACACGTGCAGGTTGCATGGCACAGCCCTGCTCGTTGCATGGACACGTCATTGCATGGACATGTCACACGTGCAGGTTGCACGGCACAGCCCTGCTCGTTGCACGACGCTGTGCCCGGTGCCCGGTGCCCGGTGCCCGCCGCGTCCTGCCGGGGCCGCCACTGACCAGCTTGATCTCGCCGTTGCCCACGATGACGCTGAACTCGCTGAGGTCCTTCATGAGGCCGTTGAGCACCTCGGCGGCGCGCTTGCGCTGCTGCCCGCTCACGTCCCGCACGCGCTGCAGCTCCGTCTCCAGCGACAGCGTCGTGGCCTGCGCCCAGCGCTCGGCACCCAGCCCCCCGGCCCGCGGCGCCCCCAGCCCCCCCAGGGCACCCACGGGCAGCCCGGGGACCCCCACGGCCCCTCCGGCACCAGCTAGGGGTGCTCTGGGACCCCCTGGGTGCTGTTTCGGGGTTCAGCAGGGCCTGGCTCCAGCACCTCCCAATCCGGGTCCCCCATCGGAATCCAGAGGGTCCGGGCTGGGGCTGATGAGGGTGGGGGAGGCGCCTCTGGGTGCCAGGTCCCGGTTCAGGGGCTGGGGGCTCCCAGGGTGGGGGGGGCCTGGCCTGGCTGCCCCAGCTGCTGTCTGGGGTCTGGGCTCCTGCTCTGGGGTCTGGGGGCTCCTGCTTTGGGTCTGGGGTCCTGCTTTGGGTCTGGGGTCCTGCTTTGGGTCCTGTTGGATGACCCCCACCCAGGGGATCCCAGTGGGGCCCAGCTGGGTTCCCGGTTCAGGGCCCAACTGAGCTTCCTGTTAGGATCCCGTTGGTGCCATATGGGATCCCTCGGGCTTCTCCTGGGGGTCCCGCTGCAAGGCGGGGGGGTCCCCATTAGGGTCCCATTGGTGCCAGACTGGATCCCATGGGTTTATCTTTGGGGGTCCCGCTGCAGTGGGGTCCCCATTAGGACCCGGTGGTGCCAGATGGGGTCCCACGGGTTTCTCATGGGGGTCCCGCTGGGGAGGGGTCCCCATTAGGGTCCCGGTGGTGCCAGACGGGGTGCCAGGGCTCCCCGGGGGTCCCGCTGAGGAGGGGTCCCCATTAGGGTCCCGTCGGTGCCAGACAGGGTGCCAGGGCTCCCCGGGGGTCCCGCTGAGGAGGGGTCCCCATCAGGGTCCCGTCGGTGCCAGACGGGGTGCCAGGGCTCCCCGGGGGTCCCGCTGAGGAGGGGTCCCCATCAGGGTCCCGTTGGTGCCAGACAGGGTGCCAGGGCTCCCCGGGGGTCCCATTGGGGAGGGGTCCCCTTTAGGGTCCCATCGGTGCCAGACGGGGTGCCAGGGCTCCCCGGGGGTCCCGCTGGGGAGGGGTCCCCATCAGGGTCCCGTCGGTGCCAGACGGGGTGCCAGGGCTCCCCGGGGGTCCCGCTGGGGAGGGGTCCCCATTAGGGTCCCGGTGGTGCCAGATGGGGTCCCAGGGGCTCCCTGGGGGTCCCACTGGGGAGGGGTCCCCATTAGGGTCCCATTGGTGCCAGACAGGGTGCCAGGGCTCCCCGGGGGTCCCGCTGNGGAGGGGTCCCCATCAGGGTCCCGTCGGTGCCAGACGGGGTGCCAGGGGTTCCCTGGGGGTCCCGCTGGGGAGGGGTCCCCATCAGGGTCCCGTTGGTGCCAGACAGGGTGCCAGGGGTTCCCTGGGGGTCCCGCTGGGGAGGGGTCCCCATTAGGGTCCCGTCGGTGCCAGACAGGGTGCCAGGGGTTCCCTGGGGGTCCCACTGGGGAGGGGTCCCCATCAGGGTCCCGTCGGTGCCAGACGGGGTGCCAGGGGTTCCCTGGGGGTCCCTCCGCGGCGCAGGGGGGGGTCCCACCTCGGTGCGCGCCAGCTCGTCGGCCAGGCGGCGGTTGTGGCGCCCGCTGTCCTCGGCCTCCTGCGCCTTGCGGTCGTAGCTGCGCGCCAGCTCCTCGAGCGCGGCCAGCACCTCGGCCACCTCGGCGCGCGCCGCGCCGTGCTCGGCTCGCAGCGCCGCCAGCTCCC
>NW_020456027.1:5213-8400 GCF_003342845.1 Nothoprocta perdicaria | reverse complement strand
TGGGGGGGTCTCACCTCCTCCTGCTCCAGCATCTGCTGCTTGAGCTTCTCCATGATCTGGCTCTGCTGGTTGATCTCGTCGTCCTGCAGAGCGGGGGTCTCGGTGCCACCCGCGTCCCCGGGGCGCGGGCGCCGTGCTGGGGGGCCCCGGCGCTAGGGGACCCCGGGGCCCCTGGGCTGCCACTTGTCTTGGGGGGGCTTCTGGGGTCCCGGGGAGTGTCGGGGTCCCTGGGGGTCCTGGATGGGTCCCTGGGGACCCTGGGGGTCTTGGTTGGTCCCTGGGGATCCTGGGTGGGTCCCTGAGGGTCCCTGAGGGTCCTGAACGGGTCCCTGGGGATCCCGGGGGTCCCAGTTGCATCCAGGTCCCACGGGAGTCTTGAACGGGTCCCTGAGATTCCTGGTTGTGTCTATGGGGGTCCTGGCTGGGTCCTGGGCGTCCGGGGGGTCCTGGCTGGGTCCTGGGGGTCCTGGTTGGGTCCCTGGGACCCTGGGGGTCCATGTAGTTTCAGGGGTCCTGGCTGGGTCCCAGAGGTCCTGGCTGGGTCCCAGGGGTCCTAGTTGGGTCCCAGGGGTCCCTGGGGGTCCTGGCTGGGTCCCTGGGGGCCCCGGGGGTCCTGGCTGGGTCCCGGGGGTCCCAGGGGTCCTGGTTGGGTCCCAGGGGTCCCAGGGGTCCCGGCTGGGTCCTGGGGGTCCCGGGGGTCCCGGCTGGGTCCCAGGGGTCCCAGCTGGCTCCCGGGGGTCCTGGTTGGATCCCTGGGGGCCCCGGGGGTCCTAGCCAGGTCCCTGGGGTCCCTGGGTGTCCTGGTTGGGTTCCAGGGGTCCCAGGGGTCCCGGGGGTCCCGGCCGGGTGCCGGCTCCCGCGCGGCGGGGGCACCTTGTCATCGAGCTGCTTGTAGAGCTTGCGGATCTCCTCCTCGTACTTGCGGCGCTCCTCGTCCGAGATGTGGATGACGATGGAGGAGCTGTTGTCGTTGAGGGGCGTCTGGCCCGCGGGCGCCGGCGCCGAGCCCGAGCCGGCCTCCGCCTCGGCCTCCGCCTCGGCCTCCGCCTCCGCCTCCGCCCCGCTCAGCTGCTCCGTCTCCGGCACGTCCTCCCCTGCACAGGCAGCCGCCGTTTCCCCACCGCCGAGGACGGGGGGATGGACGGGTGGGTGGATGGGTGGATGCATGGATGGATGGATGGATGGGACGGATGGGTGGATAGATGGGATGGATGGATGGATGGATGGATGGATGGATGGGATGGATGGATGGATGGATGGATGGGATGGATGGATGGATGGATGGATGGATGGATGGGATGGATGGATGGATGGATGGGATGGATGGATGGATGGATGGATGGATGGATGGATGGATGGGATGGAGGGATGGAGGGATGGATGGGATGGATGCATGCATGCATGGATGGACAGACAGGTAGATGGATGGATGGATGGATGGATGGGATGGATGCATGGATAGATGGATAGGTGGATGGATGGGATGAATGCATGGATGGATGGATGGACAGACAGATGGATGGGATGGATGGATGGATGGGTGGATGGATGGGATGGATGGATGGATGGATGGATGGATGGATGGATGGATGGGTGGATGGATGGGATGGATGGATGGATGGATGGATGGATGGATGGATGGATGGGGGGATGCCAGCCCTTCTGCCCCCGGACGCCTGGGCCCCGCTCACCGCTCCGCCAGCGGCTCAGCTCGGCCTCCAGCTTGGCGATGGTCTCCTTGAGCGCCTTGTTCTTCTCCTTCTCCTTCTCGTACTTCTTCTTCCACTGCTCGGCCGTCAGCTCCAGGTTCACGGACGCCGTGTTCTTGATGGTCTTGGCCCTGGGGAGGGGGGACCCTCAGCCAGGACCCCCCAGAACCCCCTCACCCCCAGCAGCCCCCACCCCAGAGCCCCCCACTCACTGCCCTGGACCCCCAGCGGCTGCTCCCCCATGGGGGGCGTCGCAGGAGCCGGGGGGGTGCAGGGGGGTTAATGGGGGTGCAAAGGGTGCGCGGGACGCATGGGAATGCAATGGGTGCATGGAGCGCATGGGGGTGCAGGGGAATCCAAGGGGTGCATGGGGTGTAACTGGGGTGCATGGGGTGTAACTGGGGCACAAGGGGTGCATGGGGTGCAGTTGGGGTGCAAGGGGCGTGTGGGGGTGCAATGGGTGCAGGGATGTGTGCAGTCAGTACAAGGGGTGCATGGGGGTGCAGTTGGGGTGCATGGGGTGCAATGGGTGCAGAGGTGTGTGCAGTTGGTACAAAGGGTGCAGGAGGGTGCAATGGGTGCAGGGTGCATGCAGTCAGTACAAGGGGTGAAACGGGTGCAGGGGTGCATGCAGTTGGTACAAGGGGTGCATGGGGTGCAATGGGTGCAGGGGTGCATGTGGTTGGTACAAGAGGATCCAATGGGTGCAGGGGTGCATGCAGGCAGTACAGGGGGTGCATGGGGGTGCAATGGGTGCAGGGGTGCATGTGATTGGTACAAGGGGTGCATGGGGGTGCAGTTGGGGTGCATGGGGCGCATGCAGTTGGTACAAGGGGTGCAATGGGTGCCGGGGTGTATGTGGTCGGTACAAGGGGTGCATGGGGTGCAATGGGTGCAATGGGTGCATGCAGGCAGTACAAGGGGGTGCAATGGGTGCAGGGGTGTATGTGGCCAGTACAAGGGGTGCAGGGGGTGCAATGGGTGCAGGGGTGCATGTGGTTGGCACAAGAGGATCCAATGGGTGCAATGGGTGCATGCAGTCGGTACAAGGGGGTGCAATGGGTGCAGGGGTGCATGTGGTCAGTACAGGGGGTGCATGGGGGTGCAATGGGTGCAGGGGTGCATGCAGTCGATACAAGAGGGTGCAATGGGTGCAGGGGTGCATGTGGTTGGTACAGGGGGTGCATGGGGGTGCAATGGGTGCAGAGGTGCATGCAGTTGGCACAGGGGGTACAATGGGTGCAGGGGTGCGTGCAGTCGGTACAAGGGGGTGCAATGGGTGCAGGGGCGCATGCAGGCAGCACAGGGGGTGCAATGGGTGCGGGGGGTCCCGGGAAGCCCCCCGGCCCGTACCGCTGCCCGAACATGAGGGTGGACTTGGTCTCGGCGTCGTTGTAGCTGGAGGGCGAGCAGCAGATGAACATGGTGGTGCGGCAGTTGCCGCCCAGCGAGTCCTGCAGGATCCGCGTCATCTTGCT
>NW_020456027.1:2876-4452 GCF_003342845.1 Nothoprocta perdicaria | reverse complement strand
GAGCCCCATAGTGCCCCATAGTGCCCCATAGAGCCCCATAGTGCCCCATAATGCCCCATAGCGTCCCGCGGCGCCCCACGGCGCCCCACGGAGCCCCATAGTGCCCCACAGCGCCCCACAGAGCCCCATAGTGCCCCATAGAGCCCCATAGTGCCCCATAATGCCCCATAGCGCCCCGCGGCGCCCCACGGCGCCCCACGGAGCCCCATAGTGCCCCATAGCACCCCGCGGTGCCCCACGGCACCCCATAGAGCCCCATAGTGCCCCATAGTGCCCCGCAGCGCCCCACGGCGCCCCACGGAGCCCCATAGTGCCCCATAGCACCCCGCGGTGCCCCACGGCGCCCCATAGAGCCCCATAGTGCCCCATAGTGCCCCACGGCACCCCACGGAGCCCCATAGCACCCCATAGCACCCCACGGCGTCCCTCGGAGCCCCATAGCGCCCCATAGTGCCCCATAGCGCCCTGTGGCGCCCCATGGAGCCCCATAGCGCCCCATAGTGCCCCATAGCGCCCCACAGTGCCCCACGGAGCCCCATAGTGCCCCATAGTGCCCCATAGTACCCCGCAGCACCCCACAGAGCCCCATAGCGCCCCACGGCACCCCACGGTGCCCCACGGAGCCCCATGGTGCCCCATAGCATCCCATAGCATCCCACAGCACCTCATAGCACCCCATGATGCCCCACAGCACCCTATGGCACTCCACAGTGCCCCATGGCACTCCATAGTGCTCCATGGCACCCCATGGTGCCCCACAGCACCCCAAGGTGCCCCATGGTGCCCCATGGCACCCCCTGATGCCCCATGGCACCCCCATGGCACCCTACGGCGCCCCATGGTGCCCAACAGCCCCCCATGGACCCCCCCCGCTGCCCCTGGGTCCCTGCGGCACCACAGAGACCCCATGGCACCCCACAGCACCCAGAGAGCTCCCTGGTGCCCCAGGGACCCCAGGAGAGCACCCAGAGAGCCCCACAGCACCCAGAGAGCCCCCCCAGGGCCCCACAGAGACCCCATGGCACCCCGCAGCACCCAGAGAGCTCCCTGGTGCCCCAGGGACCCCAGGAGAGCACCCAGAGAGCCCCAGAGCCCCCAGAGAGCCCCCCCGGGCCCCACGGCCACCCCCGGCACCCCAGGGCCCCCCGCGTGGCGGCGCGGCGCGCGCCCGTGCCGGTGCTCACTGGTGACAGCCACGTGCCGGTTGGACTTGCCCTCGTCGATGACGTCCAGGATCTCCTCGGGGCTGGACACGAAGCGCTCGGTGCAGCCCTGGCGCGACGGCGGGCGTTGGGGCGGCCCCAGGGCGCCGAGGGGGCCCCCGGGGGGTCCCCAGCTGGGCGCCCCCCTCCGGGCCCCCCCTCACCTTGACGTAGGGCACGCGGTTCTTGTCCTCGTGCACCGACAGGTTGGTCTTGGTCACTGCGGGGGGCGTGGAGTGAGGGGGGGAAGGAGGTGACCCCCCCAACCCCCCCCTGCACCGGGCTCTGCAGCCCCCACTGCGCTGGGGGGCCCCCAAACCCACCCAGTGCCCCCCAATGCCCCCAGTGCCCCCCAAAGCCCCCAGTACCTTCCA
>NW_020456027.1:0-1006 GCF_003342845.1 Nothoprocta perdicaria | reverse complement strand
GGACCCCCAGAGACCCCTCGGGATGCCCAGAGACCCCCTGGCACCCCCAGAGCCCCCCCGGGGCTCCAGGGAGACCATGGAACCCCAAAGACCCCCCTGAGACCCCCAGCAACACCCCTGGGACCCCCAGAGCCCGCCCGGGGCTCCAGGGAGTCCACAGGACCCCTGAGATCCCCCTGGAATCCCCAGCGACCCCCTGAGACCCCCAGAGACCCCCTAGAGAACCCTCGGGACTCCAGAGAGCCCACGGGACCCCAGAGACCCCCTGGGACCCCCAGGACCACCAGAGAGCCCCTGGCACCCTCCAAGACCCCAGAGAGGAGCCCCAGCGACCCCCCAGCACTGCAGAGACCCTCCTGGGACCCCCAAGGAGCCCCGGGATTCCCAGGAGACCCCCCAGGCTCCCAGAGAGGCCCGAGCCCAAAAGAGGCCGCGGATTTTCTCCGCCCCCCTCCCGGGACCCCCGAGCCTCCAGGGACCTCGTGGCCCCCCAGGTCCCTTCCAGACCCCCCGGAGATACCCCTGAGATCCCAAGGAACCCTCTGGACACCCCCACCGGACCCTCGGAGCCCCCACAGACCCCACAGAGCCCCCAAGGATGCACCAAAGCCCCCCAGGGCCCCCCAGTCACCCCCCTCCCGCCCCACGCGCTCCTGTCACCACCCAGGACCCTCCAAGCGGGGCCGGGGGATGCGGCCCCTGGGCGCGGAGCCCCCCGGCGCAGCCCCCCGGCCCCTCACCCTTGACGATCTGCATGGCGCACGCGTGGTACACCTGCTCCTGCGTGGTGTTGGGGGGGAACACGCGGTCGAAGACATAGGGCTTGCCCTGGGGGGGGCAAACGGGGGGTCAGTGCGTGGGACAGACCCTCACCCCCATTCTGAGAGACCCCCGCCCTGAGCCCCGCCTGTGTTCCTCATGTACCCCCAAATCCCTCGGATGTGCCTATATCCCCTAGCTCCCCCATGTTGCCCCCCTCCAGACCCCCCGTACTCCCCAGCCCCCC
>NW_020456026.1:18456-20258 GCF_003342845.1 Nothoprocta perdicaria | reverse complement strand
GCCCTTGCATGCTGCATTGCATGCACACTGCAGTGCACAGCCAATGAATGCACGCTGCAGCACGCCCATGCACACAGCAGTGCATACCCAGCACATGCACACTGCAGCACACCCTTGCACGCTGCATTGCACACACACTGCAGTGCACAGCCAATGAATGCACGCTGCWTTGCATGCACACAGCAGTGCACACCCAGCGCATGCACGCTGCAGCGCGCCCATGCACACCGCAGCACATACCAAGTGCATGCATGCTGCAGTGCACACTTGCATGCTGCAGTGCACACTTGCATGCTGCATTGCATGCACACAGCAGTGCACACCCAGCGCACGCACGCTGCAGCGCGCCCATGCACACCGCAGCGCATACCCAGCACATGCACGCTGCTGCGCACCCTTGCCCGCTGCATTGTATGCACACAGCAGCGCATGCACACTGCAGCACGCCCTTGCCAGCTGCATTGCATGCACGCAGCAGTATGCCCTTGCCCCGCTGCATTGCATGCATGCAGCAGCGCGTGCACGCTGCAGCACACCCCTTCACGCTGCATTGCATGCACGCAGCAGTATGCCCTTGCCCTGCTGCATTGCATGCACGCAGCAGCACGTGCACGCTGAATTTCATGCACGCAGCAGCGCACCCTTGCCTGCTGCACTGCATGCACACTGCAGCACACCTTGCCTGCTGCACTGCATGCACACAGCAGCGCATGCACGCTGCAGCAGCCCTTGCCCGCTGCCCGCCGCGCCGCGCGCTGCTCCCCCGCAATGCCCGTGGCAGCGGCGCCGGCCGCAGCCCACGTGGCCCCGCCGCACGCGCCACATCCGCACGAGGGGCGCGCAGCGGCGGCGTGCGCCCGGCACGGCCGGGGGCCCCCAGCTCCCCGGTGCCGGTTCAGGCAGCCCCTGCCCCACTGCCGAGCCCCCCAGCTGCCCCCCAAGTCCCCTGCGTTGGCGCTGCCCCCCTCCCGGTGCTGCATCCGCGGTGCCGGGGGGAAATCCGGCTGCCTCCTCCGCTTCCCGCCGGCGCCGCTGAGTCACGGAGCAGCGCGGGGCTTCCCACGGCCCCGCGTGACGACACGGGGTGCATGCGTSTGCGCCTATGTGCAGGCGTGCATGCACGCAAATAGGTGTGCGTGCAGGAGGGCACCGTCTGCATATGTGTGCACACGTGCATAAGTGCAAACGGGCACGCAAATGCGTGTGCACCCCTCGCTTTGTGCATGTGTGCATGCGTGTACATATGTGCACAAGTGCAATGGAGCATGCAAACACGTGTGCATGCGTGTGCACCACCTCATTCTTGTGTATGCATAAATACGTACATGTCTGTGCATACATGCACAAGCGCAATTGCACACGCAAAACATACGTGCATGCGTGTGCACCACCTCATTCATGTGTATGCATGTCCACATGCGTGTGCATGTCTGTGCATGCACGCACAAGCGCAATCGCGCACGCAAAACATACGTGCATGCGTGTGCACCACCTCATTCATGTGCACGCATAAATATGTACATGTCTGTGCATACACGCACAAGCGCAATTGCACACGCAAAACATACATGCATGCGTGTGCACATCATCCATATGTATGCATGTCCACATGCGTGTGCATGTTTGTGCACACACGTACAAGCGCAATTGCACATGCAAAACATACGTGCATGCGTGTGCACCGCCGCACTCCTATGTATGCATGTGCACAGGCGTGCACGTTTCTTTGCACGCGTGCACGAGCGCAATTGCGCACGCAAACACGTGTGCACGCGTGTGCACATGCGTGTGTCACATGTTCC
>NW_020456026.1:9568-15346 GCF_003342845.1 Nothoprocta perdicaria | reverse complement strand
TGCACCCCCTTGCACTGCACAGCCCCCCTGTACTTCCCTGCACCTCCTTGCACTGCATTGCACCCCGTACACTGCACTGCACCCCCATGCACTGCACCCCTACACTGCACTGCACCCCCTCACAGCGCCCCCAGATTCACCCCGTCACTGACACCCCCGTGCCATGAGCCCCCGCGCTGCGCGACACCCTGCAGCAACACCCTGCAGCAACACCCTGCAGCAACACCCCGTGGCGACACCCCCGGCGCCGTCCCCCGTGCACCGTGGCGACACCCCCGGGGTCCCCACCGCCTCCACAGGCTCCTGTCCCCACGTGGTGACGGCGGGTGGCCCTGTCCCCAGCCCGTTTCCATCCCGCTCCTCTCTCGCTCCCATCCCGCTCCCGTCCCGTTCCACTTCCCGCTCCTGTCCTGCTCCCGTCTCGCTCCCGTCCCGCTCCCGTCCTGCTCCACTTCCCGCTCCCGTCTCACTCCCGTACTGCTCCTCTTCCTGCTCCCATCCTGCTCCACTTCCCGCTCCCGTCCCGCTCCTCTTCCCGCTCCCGTCCTGCTCCCATCCTGCCCCGCTTCCCACTCCCGTCTCGCTCCTGTCCCGCTCCTGTCCTGTTCCTGTCCTGCTCCACTTCCCGCCTCCGTCCCGCTCCCGTCCTGCTCCGCTTCCCGCTCCCGTCCCGGCAGGTGGTGGCCGCCACCCCGGCTCCCCACGTGCCCGTCCCACGGGCGCCTTTGTGCGCAGCGGGCACCGGAGGCGCCCAACAACTCGGCCACCCCCGTCCCGGCGCATCCCGCGGCGGAGCCGCCGGCGCCGCGGGAGCCTTGGCGGGCGCACGGAGGGGCCGGCGCTTCCTGCGCCGCCCCGGCGCCTTTTGTCCCTTCCGCCGCTTCCCGGGCGGCGCCAAGCCGGGGGGGGGGCCCAGGTGCGGCCGGGCGGCCTCCGGCGACGGCCCCCGCGGCTCTTCCGGTCGCCCGCGGCGTTCCCGGGCGGACGGCGCCGCCGCGGAGCCGCCATGGCCTCCCTCGAGCCCAGGTGCCGCCGGGACGCGCCCCCCTCCTCCGCGCTCCGGAGCCTCCGGAGCCGCCGCGACGGCGGCGTGGCCGCGGCCGGGGGCTCCGGCGGGCGCCTTTGTGCCGACACGTGGCCGTTGGCGCCGGGGTTCCCGCGCGCGCCGGCCCCCGCGGCGTTCCCGGCCGGCTTCCCTCCGGAGACGCCGCTCTGCGCTCCGCTCCGACCTCCCCGTCTCTTCCCTCGCAGCCTGCAAGATCTGGAGCGGGATGAGGAGAGCCTGAGCGACAAGGTGGGTGCCCCCGGCGCGGGCGCCTTTCCCGGCGCTTTCCCCCCCGGTGCCGCCACGCCGGGCGCTCCCGCCATTCCGGAGCCGGGCGGCATCGCGGAGCTGGCGCGCGGAGCCGCCGTGCCGTGACTCATCGGAGTGGCACGGGAGGCAGCGGGACGCGGGAGCCGCCGGGGGCCCCGGCGCGGGGGCCGCATCCGGAGCGGCGGCACCGCGCTCCCGGTGCCGCCGGTCGTCACGGAAACGGTGCCGGGGCCGCCTGACGCCGTGTGTCGCCAGGACTGCGTCCGGGAGAAGCTGAGCCTCATCCATGGCTTCCTGCAAGCCGACGTGCAGGACCAGCTCGTGGACCTGGAGAGCAGGCTGCGGCGCGAGGAGCTCTCGGAGGTGAGASCCGTTCCCGGCGTTCCCGGCGYTCCCGGCGCTCCYGGCCTCATCCCCGTCCCTGTGTCCCGCCGCCGCAGGAGAGGTACCTGGCCAAGGTGAAGGCCCTGCTCCGGCGGGAGCTCTCGGCCGAGAACGGAGACGCGGCGCCGCTGCTCCCGGCCTCCAACGGCTGCTCCAAGAACGGCGCCTACGGGAGCGATGAGGACTCGGAGCGCGCCGGGCCGGATGGGGAGGAGGACGGCGCCATGGAGATGGAGGAAGCKGCCGCCTCGTCCTCCTCCTCCTCCTCCTCGTCCTCGTCGGCTCCCACGCCGCCGGCGCGCAAGGCCCGCAGGAGCAGATCCAACGGGGAGAGCAAAAGTAACCTGCGCATCGGGGGTTGAAACAGGGCGCCGGAGGCTCCCGGGAATGCGGGAGCCTTCCCGGGAAAAGCCTGGCAGGACCCAGGGGCGCGAGGGGGGCGCCGGCCGCGGTGCCGGGGGGGCTCACGGGGCTCCCCGCTCTGCTCCGCACAGGGTCTCCCGCCAGCGCCCGGGTGACGCGGAGCTCCGGCCGGCAGCCCTCGCTCCTGGCCATGTTCTCCAAGGGGTGAGTGGCGAGGCCGGGAATGCCGGGAACGCCGGCGCTCGCGGGGCCCCGGCCTCAATGCCGGCGCCTGGACCCGGCAGATCCACCAAGAGGAAGTCGGACGAGGTGAACGGGGAGCTGAAGCCGGAGAAGAGCCTGGAGAAGGAGGAAGAGGAGCTGGAAGAGGTGCGTGCCGGAGCCGGCCACGGATAAGATCCCGGCGCGCTCCCGGAGGGCGCCGCGCGCTCCGCCCGGCGCCGCCCGCCTCCCCTTAGCCCCTTTCTGCCTTTCGTCCCTCAAGGAGCAAGACGAGAAAAGGATTAAAATCGAAGCCAAAGAAGGGTGAGGAGCGGAGCCGGGCGGGCGCCCCCGGGCGCGCCGGGACCCCTTCATCCCCCCGCCCGGCTCTTCCCGCACGCAGGTCCGACATAAAAGACGAAATCCCTCAGGTTAAAATGACGCCGCCTGCCAAAGTAAGTGGCGTTCCCAGCCCTGCTCCCGGCGCTGCGCCGCTACATCCGGAGCAGGAGCCGGGCTGTGCCGCGGGAAGGGGTCTCGCGCGGGACCCCCGGGGCTCACGGCGCCCCCGGCCTCTCGCAGACCACCCCTCCCAAGTGCGTCGACTGCCGGCAGTACCTCGACGACCCCGACCTCAAGTTCTTCCAAGGGGATCCCGACGACGCGGTGAGCGCGGCGGYGCCGGGAGCGCGGCCGCCGCCACGGGGACCCCTTCCCACGCGCCCGCGTCTCGCCCGCGCAGCTCGACGAGCCCGAGATGCTCACGGACGAGCGGCTGTCCCTCTTCGACGCCAACGAGGACGGCTTCGAGAGCTACGAGGACTTGCCCCAGCACAAGGTCACCTCCTTCAGGTGAGCGCTGCCGCGCGCCAAGGAGAATCCAAGCGGGCACGGCGGGCTCCCGAACGCCTCCGAGCTGCCAACGTCTTCCCAACAGCGTCTACGACAAGCGAGGCCACTTGTGCCCCTTCGACACGGGCCTCATCGAGAGGAACATCGAGCTGTATTTCAGCGGCGCCGTGAAGCCCATCTACGACGACAACCCGTGTCTGGACGGTGAGCTCGGCCCCGCGCGTCCCCCCGATCCCGGCGTGCCGGGATGGGATCCAGCTCCGCGCCCCGGGAAGCGGGACTCGGTTTCGTGCCGATTCGGGCACGTCGGGGCCAAACCGGCGTCTTGTCCCGCTCAGGAGGGGTGAGGGCCAAGAAGCTGGGGCCCATCAACGCCTGGTGGATCACGGGCTTCGACGGAGGGGAGAAGGCCCTCATCGGCTTCACCACAGGTGGGTGCGCGCGGACGGGCGCTCCGGCGTGCCGCCGGCTCCGGCAGTTCCTGCAGTGCTCCGGAGTTTGTGCTGAACGTTCGTGCTGGAGCGGAGAGCCGTGGGGAAGCGCCCGGCCCGCCCTGCTCTTCCCAAGAGCCACGGGGCTCTTCCTGCTCCCTAGCTCCGCCGGGAGAAGCCCCGGAGCTTTGAGGGGGTTAACGGCTTCTGCTGTTTGCGAGGAACACAGCGCTCCCCAAAACCAGTTGTGTTTGAAACCAGAGCGCTTAGCTCCCCTGGGTGTCAGCAAATGGAGTTTGTAGTGGTGGGAAAGCCTGGCGTTCTTTGGTTCCTACGTGGATCCTGCATCCGTGCAGGGATGCAGGAGTGGGCAGTGCMAATGCTGCAGCTGCACGCGCAGCCCCTGCTGCGCTGGTGCCCACGGAGGGGCTGTTTTGGGGCCTCCCTGTGCGCCCGGGTGGTGCCCTGGGGCCGCCGCCAGCTCTTGGGGTGCTCACGGGGCGCCCCGCTCCCTCTCGGCTGCAGCCTTCGCCGACTACATCCTCATGGAGCCCAGCGAGGAGTACGCGCCCATCTTCGCGCTCATGCAGGAGAAGATCTACATGAGCAAGATCGTGGTGGAGTTCCTGCAGAACAACCGCGACGTCAGCTACGAGGACCTGCTCAACAAGATCGAGGTGAGCCGCGGCGGCCGGCGCGTGCGGCGAGCCGGCCYGGCCTCGGCGTCACCCACGTCGTGTTTGGGGGGGACCCGCTTGCAGACCACGGTGCCTCCCGCGGGGCTCAACTTCAACCGCTTCACGGAGGACTCGCTGCTGCGGCACGCGCAGTTCGTGGTGGAGCAGGTGGAGAGCTACGACGAGGCGGGCGACAGCGACGAGCCGCCCGTGCTCATCACGCCCTGCATGCGGGACCTCATCAAGCTCGCCGGCGTCACCCTGGGCAAGAGGCGAGTCCCAGCGCGTCCCTGCGCATCCCTGCGCGTCCCTGCGGATCCCTGCGCGTCCCTGCGCATCCCTACGGAGCTGCCGGGGCCCGCGCGCTCACGGGGACCCCTCCTTGCTTGCAGGCGAGCGGCGAGGCGCCAGGCCATCCGGCACCCCACCAAAATAGACAAGGACAAGGGCCCCACCAAGGCCACCACCACCAAGCTGGTGTACCTCATCTTCGACACCTTCTTCTCCGAGCAGATCGAGAAGGACGAGAAGGAGGACGACAAGGAGAACGCCACCAAGCGCCGGCGCTGCGGCGTCTGCGAGGTGAGCGCCGGCGCGGCGCCCCATTGCCGGGGTTTCGCCCCAAAATCGTTGCCCCCCCCGACTCAGCCTGTGCTCCCTGCTGCTGCAGGTGTGCCAGCAGCCCGAGTGCGGCAAGTGCAAGGCCTGCCAGAACATGGTGAAGTTCGGCGGCAGCGGCCGCAGCAAGCAGGCCTGTTTGCAGCGGAGGTAGCGCCGTGCCCCCCCGGTTCGGGACGGGGGGAGCCCGCCGCGGGGCCGGGCCCCGCCGCAGTGACCGTGTCCCCAGGTGCCCCAACCTGGCCGTGCGCGAGGCCGACGAGGACGAGGAGGTGGACGACAACATCCCCGAGATGCCGTCGCCCAAGAAGATGCTGCAGGGCAGGAAGAAGAAGCAGAACAAGAGCCGCATCTCCTGGGTGGGGGAGCCCGTCAAGGTGAGGGGCTCGGGGGACAAGGAGGGGGACCCCCTCGGCCGCGCGCCTCACCGGGCTTCACCGGGGCTCCCCGCAGAGCGACGGCAAGAAGGACTACTACCAGAAGGTGTGCATCGACTCGGAGACGCTGGAGGTGGGCGACTGCGTGTCCGTGAGCCCCGACGACCCCACCAAGCCCCTGTACCTCGCCAGGTGGGTGCCGCGGGGGGCGCGGGGGCCGCCCTGCCCGGCGCCCCCTCACCGGCCTCCTTTGCCTCGCCAGGGTGACGGCCATGTGGGAGGACAGCAGCGGCCAGATGTTCCACGCGCACTGGTTCTGCCCCGGCACAGACACCGTCCTGGGAGCCACCTCGGACCCGCTCGAGCTCTTCCTGGTGGACGAGTGCGAGGACATGCAGCTCTCCTACATCCACGGCAAGGTCCAGGTCATCTACAAGGCGCCCTCGGAGAACTGGTCCATGGAGGTGGGTGGCAGCCCCGCCAACGTCCCCGTCCGCCCCCAACGTCCCTGTCCCTCGCCAATGTCCCCGTCCTCGCCAATGTCCCCGTCCTCCCCCAAC
>NW_020456026.1:6518-8491 GCF_003342845.1 Nothoprocta perdicaria | reverse complement strand
AAAGTCTCTGTCCCCTGCCAAGGTCTCCGTCCCCCCCAACATCCAACGTCCCCATCCCCGCCAACGTCCCCATCCCCGCCAACGTCGTCCCCGTCCCGGCAGGGCGGGCTGGACATGGAGATCAAGATGGTGGAGGACGACGGCAGGACCTACTTTTACCAGATGTGGTACGACCAGGAGTACGCGCGCTTCGAGTCGCCCCCGAAAACGCAGCCCACCGAGGACAACAAGTACAAGTGAGTGCTCGGGAGCGGGGCGCCGAACCCCGAAACGGTCCAGGCGGGACGGGACCTGTGGAGATGATCGAGCGGGGACACCCCGAGCACGGGGCACAGGCAGGGCAGCGCCGAGGAGCTTCCCGGCCGCGCTCCCGCTTAAAGCCAGCCTTAAAGCCGGGTTTAAGGGAAGGAGAGGGGCTCGCTGGAGCCGTCCCTGTCGCCGCAGGTTCTGCATGAGCTGCACGCGCCTGGACGAGGTGAGGCAGAAGGAGATCCCCAGGGTGGCCGAGCCCCTGGAAGAGGGGGAYGGGAAGCTCTTCTACGCGCTGGCCACCAAGAACGGAGTGCAGTACAGGGTAGGAGACGGCGTCTACCTCCTGCCGGAAGCCTTTTCCTTCAGGTTGGTGCTTGCAGGGGGCTGTAAGCACTTKCAGGGACCCCCTTGGGGCAGCCTTCGGTAGGAGAGGGGGGACRTGGACGTGCCCGGCCACCCCTTGGGAAAACCTGGGGTAAAACAGGGCTGCTTTTCACCCGCGGGACTTAAATTGCGGTGTTTCCTTGATGGGCAAACCACAACCGGACCGTGAGGTTGAGCCTGCCCCGGCCGTGTCCTTCCCATGCTCCCGAAGGAAGGGATGGTTGTTGGGAGAGGCGGACCAAGGCTCCGGCTCTGGGGAGAGTTAGGATAGAGCTGCCCTGGTTTGGGGGTGATAGAGCTCCCCTGGGGACACGGGCTGCGTGTGGTTCCATGGAGAGGAGCATGTGGGGAAACCTCGGGAAGCGCAGCGGGAATCCCGGCACGCCGCATCCGCAGGGTGGGCGACGGGGCACCCAGGGGACCCATCGCCCACCCGCTGCCCGTGTCGCCAGCGTGAAGCCGGCCAGCCCGGCCAAGCGGCCCAAGAAGGAGGCGGTGGACGAGGAGCTGCACCCGGAGCACTACCGCAAGTACTCCGAGTACATCAAGGGCAGCAACCTGGACGCGCCCGACCCTTTCCGCGTGGGCCGCATCAAGGAGATCTTCTGCAGCGTGCGCAGCAACGGCAAGCCCAACGAGGCCGACATCAAGCTGCGCATCTACAAGTTCTACAGGTGAGGCTGCCCGCGGGGCTGGCGCGCGGAGCCTGGCGTAAAGCAGCCCGGCGCGAAGGGAAGTCAAACCGGAGTCTCTCCAGGGAGGCGGGATGGATCCCGGGGCTCTCCAGGGAGGTGGGATGGATCCTGTGGCTCTTCCTGGAGAGATGGGATGGATCCTGGGGCTCTCCCTGGAGAGATGGGATGGATCCCGGGGCTCTCCAGGGAGGTGGGATTCATCYCAGGCCTCTCCTTGGGAAGTGGGATTCATCCCAGGCCTCTCTTTGGGAGGTGGGATGGGTCCCGGGGCTCTCTCTGGAGAGATGGGATGGATCCCAGGGCTCTCTCTGGGAGGTGGGATGGATCCCGGGCCTCTCCCTGGAGAGATGAGATGGATCCCGGGGCTCTCCCTGGAGAGATGGGATGGATCCCGGGGCTCTCCTTGGGAAGTGGGATTCATCCCAGGCCTCTCCTTGGGAAGTGGGATTCATCCCAGGCCTCTCTCCGGGAGGTGGGATGGATCCCAGGGCTCTCCCTGGGAGGTGGGATGGATCCTGTGGCTCTTCCTGGAGAGATGGGATGGATCCCGGGGCTCTCCCTGGAGAGATGGGATGGATCCCGGGGCTCTCCCTGGGAGGTGGGATGGATCCCGGGGCTCTCCCTGGGAGGTGGGATGGATCC
>NW_020456026.1:3134-5408 GCF_003342845.1 Nothoprocta perdicaria | reverse complement strand
GGCGGCGCTTCCCGGCCCTTCCCGGGGGTCCCCGGCTCCGGCGGCGCTTCCTGGCCCTTCCCGGGGATCCCCGGCTCCGGCGGCGCTTCCCGGCCCTTCCCGGGGGTCCCCGGCTCCGGCGGCGCTTCCCGGCCCTTCCCGGGGATCCCCGGTTCTGGTGGCGCTTCCCGGCTCCGGCGGCGCTTCCCGGCCCTTCCCGGGCGTCCCCGGCTCTGGCAGCGCTTCCCGGCCTTTCCCGGGGGTCCCCAGCCCCGGTGGCGCTTCCCGGCCCTTCCCAGGGTCCCCAGCTCTGGCGGTGCTTCTCAGCCCTTCCCGGGGATCCCTGGTGGCGCTTCCCAGCCCTTCCCGGGCGTCCCCAGCTCCGGTGGCGCTTCCCGGCTCCAGCGGCGCTTCCCGGCCCTTCCCAGGGGTCCCCGGCCCCAGCGGCTCTTCCTGGCCTTTCCCGGGGGTCCCCGGCTCCCGCGATGCTTCCCAGCTCCGACAACGCTTCCTGGCCCAGGCAGCACTTCCCGGCCCTTCCGGGGGGTCCCTGGCTCCAGCAGCGCTTCCCGGCTCCGATGGCGCTTCCCCGCTCCGGGTGGCGAAGCTCTTTCCTCCCGCAGGCCTACAACGCGAAAACCAAGAGCTTTGAGGACCCTCCGAACCACGCGCGGAGCTCCGGCCACAAAGGGAAGGGCAAAGGGAAAGGGAAAGGTAACSGCGGCCGGCCGGGCTGCTCCGGAGCGGGGCGCAGACCCCGCGCACAGGTCTGGGGGCTTCTGCTGGCTTTATTTCCAAGGGAAACCCCAGCRCGGGGCCGCAGCGCTCCCCAAGAATCCCTGGGTTTTTGCCCTCGGGTATCTTGGAGCCTTTTCCCGCTTTTCCGCTTCMTGGTGCGGGGCTTCATTCCAACATGGGGAGCCGTCCCGAGGGTGGCTGGGTGGGACGGGATCACGCTGGGAAAAGCACGGAGCTTCCCGATGGAAGCGCTGCGGCAGGTAGTGCCGGGAAAGGCGCTTGGAGMGCGCCGTGTTTTGGGAGGAAGGCGCGCGCTCGGCGCCCAGGGGAGGCCGTGACTTTATTCCCGGTGTTCCCGGATCCCGCTCGCAGGCAAGGGCAAAGGGAAGGCGGCGGCGAGCGGCGAGCAGGGCGAGCCGGAGGCGCCCGAGCCGCGGCCGCCCAAGCTGCGCACGCTGGACGTCTTCTCCGGCTGCGGCGGCCTCTCCGAGGGCTTCCACCAGGCGGGTGAGCGGCACGGCGCCGGGATGGGGAGGGACGCGGCATTCCCGCCGCCCGGAGCGCCGCGCGAGCCGCTCGCCCCGCAGGCGTCTCGGAAACGCTGTGGGCCATCGAGATGTGGGAGCCGGCGGCGCAGGCGTTCCGCCTCAACAACCCCGGCAGCACCGTGTTCACCGAGGACTGCAACGTGCTCCTCAAGCTCGTCATGTCCGGCGAGAAGACCAACTCGCTGGGCCAGAAGCTGCCGCAGAAGGGCGACGTGGAGATGCTCTGCGGCGGCCCGCCGTGCCAGGGCTTCAGCGGCATGAACCGCTTCAACTCGCGCACCTACTCCAAGTTCAAGAACTCCCTGGTGGTCTCGTTCCTCAGGTGGGGCGCCGGCGCCGCTCCGGATGGGCGCTCCGTGCTCCGGGTCCCCCCTGTCCCCCGCCGGGCGCTCCGGGTCCCCCCTGTCCTTCCAATGGGCGCTCCATGTCTCCCCTGTCCCCAATGGGCGCTCCGTGTCCCCCCTGTCCTTCCAATGGGCGCTCCACGTCTCCCCTGTCCCCGATGGACACTCCGTGTCCCCCCTTTCCCCCGATGGGCGCTCCGTGCTCCAGGTCCCCCCTGTCCCCCGCCGGGCGCTCCGTGTCCCCCCTGTCCTTCCAATGGGCGCTCCATGTCTCCCCTGTCCCCAATGGGTGCTCCGTGTCTCCCTTGTCCCCCTGATGGGTGCTCCGTGTCCCCCCTTGTCCCCTCTGACCCCCGATGGGTGCTCCGTGTCCCTCCTGTCCCCCAATGGGCGCTCCGTGCTCCGTGTCCCTCGATGGGTGCTCCATGCTCCGTGTCCCCCCTGTCCCCCAAGGGGCGCTCCGTGCTCCATGTCCCCCCTGTCCCCTGATGGGTGCTCTGTGCCCCCCGTCCCTCTAGTGGGTGCTCTGTGCCCCCCTGTCCCTCGATGGGTGCTCCGTGTCTCCCCTGTCCCCCCAATGGGTGCTCCATGTCCCCCCCGTCCCCCACTAGGTGCTCTGTGTTCCATGTCTCCCCTGTCCCCACAATGGGTGCTCCGTGCTCTGT
>NW_020456026.1:0-1019 GCF_003342845.1 Nothoprocta perdicaria | reverse complement strand
CCCTTCCTCCCCTCCTCATCCTCGCCCTTCCTCCCCTCCTCATCCTTGCCCTTCCTCCTCTCCTCATTCTCGCCCTTCCTCCCCTCCTTATCCTTGCTCTCCCTCATCCTCGCCCTTCCTCATCCTCACCCTTCGTCCCGTCCTCATCCTCGCCCTTCGTCCCCTCCTCATCCTCGCCCCTCCTCATCCTCGCCCCTCCTCATCCTCGCCCTTCCCCATCCTCGCCCTCATCCTCCCTCATCCTCGCCCCTCCTCATCCTCGCCCCTCCTCATCCTTGCCCTTCCCCATCCTCGCCCTCCCTCATCCTCATCCTCCCTCATCCTCGCCCTTCCTCATCCTCACCCTTCGTCCCCTCCTCATCCTCGCCCCTCCTCATCCTTGCCCTTCCCCATCCTCGCCCTCCCTCATCCTCACCCTCCCCATCCTCGCCCTTCCCCATCCTCATCCTCACCCTCCCCACCCTCGCCCTTCCTCCCTCCCGCTCCTCGCCCTCCTCACCGCGGCGCCCGCTCCGCGCAGGACGTACTCGGGCCCGTTCCGCACCATCACGGTGCGCGACACCATGTCGGACCTGCCCGAGGTGCGCAACGGCGCCTCGGCGCTCGAGATCTCCTACAACGGCGAGCCGCAGTCCTGGTTCCAGCGGCAGATCCGCGGCTCCCAGTACCAGCCCATCCTCCGGGACCACATCTGCAAGGTGCCGGGGACAGGGGCGCTCCTTCCCGCCGGGATCACCCCCGGCATCCCGCCGCCGTTCCCGGCTAACGCGGGCTATCCGTGGGCGCAGGACATGAGCGCCTTGGTGGCGGCGCGGATGCGGCACATCCCGCTGGCGCCCGGCTCCGACTGGCGGGACCTGCCCAACATCGAGGTGCGCCTGTCGGACGGCACCACCACGCGCAAGCTGCGCTACACCCACCACGAGAGGAAGAACGGGCGCAGCAGCTCGGGCGCCCTGCGCGGCGTCTGCTCCTGCGCCGAGGGTACGGCCGGGGCCGGGCGCGCGCGCGTGCCCCCC
>NW_020456025.1:17030-19934 GCF_003342845.1 Nothoprocta perdicaria | reverse complement strand
GGCGGGGGGGTGGCAGCGTGGTGCCCCCCGCCAGGCTCTCGGAGCTGCGGGCCGTGCTGCGGCGCCGCGCGCGCCCGGCCGACAAGATGAGCTCCCTGCTCGCCCGGCACCTGGAGAGCCGCGGGGGCCGCGCGCGGGACCCCCCCCCGCGCCCCCTCCCCACAGCCCCCCAACGGCCCCGCACGCCCGGTAAGAAGCGGGGGGCGGGGGGGCTGCACCCCCCCATCCCGGGGGCTGGGAGCACTGGGGGGGACGGGTCCTGGAGGGAGTGGCGGGGGGGGGGCGGACACGGCGAGGGGGGGTCCAGCTGGTTCCTCTCAGCAGAGAGCGACGAGGATTTTCCAGCTGACGTCACCCCCCCCAGCTGGGGGGGTGGCCACAGGGGGCCGGGGGCCTTGAAGGGGAGTAGGGCAGGCTGACCCCCCCCTTTGCCCCCAGTACCTCCCTCCTTCCCCACTGCAGTCTGGGGGGGTCCTTAGCAGCTCCCCCCGGCCTGAGTGGCCTGGCACCCATCACCCCGGCCTTGTGGCTGCTGGGGGTGGGAGACAATGGCAGGGACCCCCTCCCTCCCCGCCTGCCTCGGGCCCAGCCTCCTTGGCGGGACCTTGCAGAGGGGCCCAGGCGTCCTGGCCGCCAGCCCCTCTCCCTGCGGTGCTCCCCGCGCTGGGAGCGGACCCAGGCGTCCTGGCCGCCGGGGGGGTGACGTCAGTGGCTGGTCGGGCAGCCCCGGGGTGCGGGAGGGGGGAGCTGGGGGCTGTCTGTCTGCGTGTCACGTGTCCCCAGGGAGGGATCGGGGGGACAATGGGGGGGGTCTGTGTCTGCTGAGACCTGGCGGTGTCGTGTCCCCAGTGAGGTCTGTGCTCTGGTTTGTCCGGGGGAGCGAAGGCCCCATTGGGGGGCACCTTCGTCCCCAGTGAGGTTCCTGCCCCGTCCTCTGTCCTCCTAGGGCTGTGTCCCCAGTGAGACTCCTGTCCAGGGGACACGTGTGTCCAGTGAGGTCCCTTTGGAGGGGGGAATGTCCCCAGGAAGGTCCTTGGCTGGGGCCGTCCCCATGTCCCAGGTTCGGGCCACGTTCCTGATGAGACCCCTGCCCAAGGGGGGGCCCCCCATGGATCATCCCCCCCATGGCCTCGGAGAGGTCCCTGTCCGAGGTGGCTGGGTGAGGCTGTGTCCCCAGTGAGGTCCTGGTCTGAGTGTCCCATGTCCCCAGCAAGGTCCTGTCCGAGGTCCCATCAGGGTCTTGTCCTCAGTTAAGTCCCACCCAGGGTCCCCATCCTGCTCTTGTCCCCAGCAAGGTCCTGTCCAGCTCCCTGGCCCCAAATCCCACCCGGGCCATGTCCCTGGGGACGTCCCAGTGCAGTGTCCCCGCCCAAGAGCCCAGTGCCCCCAGCAAGGTCCCGCCCGAGGTCCCCTCTGGGCCGTGTCCCCAGGGAGGTCCCTGCCTGTGTCCCCCAAGAACAAGAGCCCCGTGTCCCCCCGAGAAAGGTTGGGGCCGCTGGGGTCATTGCCTTCTGTTTGGTACCGAACCGGGCCTGGTGGCACCGGGGCCACCGGGCTCTGAGTCGGGACAGGAGTCACGGGGGCCACTGGGTCCCGTTTGGTTCCGAATCGGGTCGTTCCATCCCGAACTGGGCACCGTTGCGCCCATTCCAGCCCAGGTGGCAGCAGGGCTGTTGTGAACCGGGCCAGGTGGTTCCCTTGAGAAGCGGGTGGCGGCAGAACCCCCGTCCTGTCCGGTCCCATCCCGAACCGGGTATCGCCGGATCCCTCCCATCCCGAACCGGGGGCCGGTGGCTCTGTCCTGTTCCGAACCGGGTATCGCCGGGTCCCTCCCATCCCGAACCGGGGGTCGGTGGCTCTGTCCTGTTCCGAACCGGGTATCACCGGGTCCCTCCCATCCCGAACCGGGTGTCGGTGGCTCTGTCCCGTTCCGAACCGGGGGTATCGCCGGGTCCGTCCCATCCCAAACCGGGTGTCGGTGGCTCTGTCCCGTTCCGAACCGGGGGTATCGCCGGGTCCGTCCCATCCCGAACCGGGGGTCGGTGGCTCAGTCCCGTTCCGAACCGGGTATCGCCGGGTCCCTCCCATCCCGAACCGGGGGTCGGTGGCTCTGTCCCGTTCCGAACCGGGTATCGCCGGATCCCTCCCATCCCGAACCGGGTGTCGGTGGCTCTGTCCCGTTCCGAACCGCGTATCACCGGGTCCCTCCCATCCCGAACCGGGGGTCGGTGGCTCTGTCCCGTTCCGAACCGGGTGTCGCTGGGTCCGTCCCATCCCGAACCGGGGGCCGGTGGCTCTGTCCCGTTCCGAACCGGGTATTGCCGGATCCCTCCCATCCCGAACCGGGGGCCGGTGGCTCTGTCCCGTTCCGAACCGGGGGTATCGCCGGGTCCGTCCCATCCCGAACCGGGGGTCAGTGGCTCTGTCCCGTTCCGAACCGGGTATCGCCGGGTCCCTCCCATCCCGAACCGGGGGTCGGTGGCTCCGTCCCGTTCCGGACCGGGGGTATCGCCGGGTCCCTCCCATCCCGAACCGGGGGTCAGTGGCTCTGTCCTGTTCCGAACCGGGTATCGCCGGGTCCCTCCCATCCCGAACCGGGGGCCGGTGGCTCTGTCCTGTTCCGAACCGGGTATCACCGGGTCCCTCCCATCCCGAACCGGGGGCCGGTGGCTCTGTCCCGTTCCGAACCGGGTATCGCCGGATCCCTCCCATCCCGAACCGGGGGCTGGTGGCTCTGTCCCGTTCCGAACCGGGTATCGCCGGATCCCTCCCATCCCGAACCGGGGGTCGGTGGCTCTGTCCCGTTCCGAACCGGGTATCGCCGGGTCCCTCCCATCCCGAACCGGGGGTCGGCAGCCCCGAACCGAACCGAACCGGGGGCGGCGCAGCGGCAGCGCCAGCCCC
>NW_020456025.1:9773-13875 GCF_003342845.1 Nothoprocta perdicaria | reverse complement strand
GGGGACTCGGGGGGGGGGGCACCTGCAGACCCCCCCATCCTTCCCGCAGGCGCCGCGTCCATGGTGAGCGTGCACGTGCAGCACCCGCCCGAGGCGTCCGTCACCATCCACCAAGTGGAGCGGGTGCGCGAGGGGGAGGCGGCCCCCAGCGCCCCCCCGGGCCCCCGCGCCGCCCTCTACAGCGTGCTGGCGCAGAGCAGCCCCCGCGTGCCCGGCTACGGCGAGGGCGCCGGCTACGGATACTGCTTCCGGCAGCTCCGCAACGGGGAGGTGGGCGCGCGCGCGGCTCAAAGCGAGCTGCATGCTTGCAAGGGAGCGGCGTGCATGCTGAAAGGTGCTGGGCACGCGAGTGAGCAGCATGCGTGCAAGTGAGCAACGTGCATGCTAAAAGGTGCTGGGCACGCGAGTGAGCAGCATGCGTGCGAGTGAGCAGCGTGCATGCTAAAAGGTGCTGGGCATGCGAGTGAGCAGCATGCGTGCAAGTGAGCAGCATGCTTGCTAAAAGGCTGTGGGCATGCAAGTGAGCAGCGTGCATGCGAGTGAGCGGCATGCATGTGAGTGAGCAACGTGCATGTGAGTGCGCGGTATGCGTGCGAGCGAGCAGCATGCGTGCAAGTGAGCAGCGTGCATGCTAAAAGGCCGTGGGCATGCGAGTGAGCAGCATGCATGCAAGTGAGCAACGTGCATGCTAAAAGGTCCTGGGCATGCAAATGAGCAGCATGCATGCAAGTGAGCAACGTGCATGCTAAAAGGTGCTGGGCATGCGAGTGAGCAGCATGCGTGCAAGTGAGCAGCGTGCATGCTAAAAGGCTGTGGGCATGCGAGTGGGCAGCATGCATGCGAGTGGGCAGCACGCGTGCGAGAGCAGCATGCATGCTAAAAGGACCTGGGCATGCAAGTGAGCAGCATGCGTGCGAGCAAGCTGCGTGCATGCATGCGAGCTGCATGCATGTAAGCAGTCGTGCTGCTTTCTTGCGTGCACGGTGTTTTTTGCCATGCGCACTTTTGCAAACAAGCAGCACATGTGCTGTTGAGCTGCATGCATGCAAGCAAGCCCCATGCATGCACGCAGGCAGCGTGCATGCAAATGAGCACCATGTGTGTGAGCAGGCAGCGTGCTTGCAAGCAAGCACCATGCATGCAAGCAGGAAGTGTGCATGCAAGCAAGCATTGCAAGCAGGCAGCGTGCATGCAAATGAGCACCATGTGTGCAAGCAGGCAGCGTGCATGCAAGCAAGCATCGTGCGAGCAGGCAGCATGCATGCAAACAAGCACCATGAGTGCAAGCAGGCAGCGTGCATGCAAACAAGCATTGTGCGAGCAGGCAGCGTGCATGCAAACAAGCACTGCAAGCAGGCAGCGTGCATGCAAAGAAGCACCACGAGTGCAAGCAGGCCACGTGCATGCAAGCAAGCACTGTGTGAGCAGGCAGCGTGCATGCAAACAAGCACCATGAGTGCAAGCAGGCAGCGTGCATGTGAGCAAGCATCGTGCGAGCAGGCAGCATGCATGCAAACAAGCACCACGAGTGCAAGCAGGCAGCATGCTTGCAAACAAGCATTGTGCGAGCAGGCAGCGTGCATGCAAACGAGCACCATGTGTGCGAGCAGGCAGCGTGCATGCAAACGAGCGCTGCAAGTGGTCAGCGTGCATGCAAACAAGCATCATGAGTGCAAGTAGGCAGTGTGCATGCAAACAAGCACTGCAAGCAGGCAACGTGCATGCAAACGAGCAGCGTGCATGCAAGCAAGCAGCATGCATGCAAACAAGCAGCGTGCGTGCGAGTGGGCGCCGTGCGTGCGAGGACACGGCAGCTCCACGCACGGGCCCCGGGGGGGCTCCCACGTCCCCCCCCGACGCGGTGTCCCCGCCGTGCAGTGCAGCTCGCCGCTGCCGGGGCTGCGCACCCAGGAGATCTGCTGCCGCGGGGCCGGCGTCGCCTGGGGCGTCCACGAGTGCCAGCCCTGCGAGGGGGACACGGGTGAGCCCCCCGCCGCGCCGGAGGGGGCGCGTGACCGGGGTGGGGGGTCCCGTGGCCAGGGTGGGGGTCCCGTGGCCAGGGCGGGGTCCCATGGCTGGAGGGGGGGTCCCATGGACGGGGGGTGGTTCTATGGCCGGGGGGGTTCCATAGCCAGAAGGGGGGTCCCATGGCTGGAGGAGGGGTCCCATGGCTGGAGGGGGGGGTCCCATGGCCGGGGGGAGTCTCATGGACAGGGCTGGTCCCATGGCTGGGGTGGGGGTCCCATGGCTGGAAGGGGGGTCCCTTGACCGGAGTGGGGTCCCATGGCCAGGGGGGGTCCCATGGCCAGGGCCAGGGTCCCATGGCTGGAGGGGGGGTCCCATGGCCAAGGCGGGGGTCCCATGGCCAGGGGGTGGGTCCTGTGGCTGGAGGGGGGTCCCATGGCCAGAGGCGGGTCCCATGGCCGGGGGGGGTCCCATGGCCGGGCCGGGGGGGGGTCTCACCCCCGCTGTCCCCCCGCAGCCCACCTGCCGGCGCCGCAGGACTCCCCCTGTCCCAAGGGCTTCCAGCGCTCCAACGGCTCCTGCGTGGGTGAGTGGGGGTCCGCGGGGGTCCTGGGCGTCCATGGGGGCGCCCTCATGTCCCCGTGTCCCCCCCCAAGATGTGGACGAGTGCCAGGCCGGGGGGCTGTGCCAGAACGGGCTGTGCAGCAACACGCGCGGCAGCTTCGCCTGCCTGTGCCACGCGGGCTACATCCTCGACTCGTCCCGCAGCAGCTGCATCTGTGAGCGCGGCGCGCGGGCACGGGGCACGTGGGCACGGGACACGCGTGGGGACGGGACACGTGGGCACGGGACACGCGTGGGGACAGGGACACGTGGGCACGGGGCACGCGGGCGCGGGGCACGCGTGGGCACGGGACACGTGGGCATGGGGCACGCGGGCGCGGGACACGTGGGCACGGGACACGCGGGCACGGGGCACGCGGGCGCGGGGCACGCGTGGGCACGGGACACGCGGGCGCGGGGCACGCGTGGGCACGGGACACGTGGGCATGGGGCACGCGGGCGCGGGGCACGCGTGGGGACGGGACGCGTGGGCACGGGACACGCGTGGGGACAGGGACACGTGGGCACGGGGCACGCGGGCGCGGGGCACGCGTGGGGACAGGGACACGCGTGGGGATGGGACACGTGGGCACGGGGCACGCGTGGGGACAGGGACACGTGTGGGCACGGGACACGCGGGCACGGGGCACGCGGGCGCGGGACACGTGGGCACGGGGCACGCGGGCGCGGGGCACGCGTGGGGACGGGACGCGTGGGCACGGGACACGCGTGGGGACGGGACGCGTGGGCACGGGACACGCGTGGGGACAGGGACACGTGTGGGCACGGGGCACGCGGGCGCGGGGCACGCGTGGGGACGGGACACGCGTGGGGATGGGACACGCGTGGGGATGGGACACGTGGGCACGGGACACGCGTGGGGACAGGGACATGCATGGGGACAGGGACACGCGGGCACGGGGCACGCAGGCACGGGACACGCGTGGGCATGGGACACACGTGGGGATGGGACACGTGGGCACGGGGCACGCGTGGGGACAGGGACACGTGGGCACGGGACACGCGTGGGGATGGGACACGTGGGCATGGGACACGCGGGCACGGGACACGCGTGGGGATGGGACACGCGTGGGGATGGGACACGTGGGCACGGGACACGCGTGGGGACAGGGACACGTGGGCACGGGACACGCGTGGGGACGGGACACGTGGGCACGGGACACGCGTGGGGACGGGACGCGTGTGGGCACGGGGCACGCGGGCGCGGGACACACGGGCACGGGACACGCGGGCGCGGGGCACGCGTGGGGACGGGACACGTGGGCACGGGGACACGCGGGCATGGGGACACGCGTGGGCACGGGACACGTGGGCACGGGGCACGCGGGCACGGGACACGCATGGGCATGGGACACGTGTGGGGACAGGGACACGCGGGCACGGGGCACGTGTGGGGATGGGACACGTGTGGGCACGGGACACGCGTGGGGACAGGGACACGTGGGCATGGGAATGAGGGTGACAGGAACGGGAATGGGCACAGGGATGGGCACGGGAATGAGGATGACAGGAG
>NW_020456025.1:4556-6990 GCF_003342845.1 Nothoprocta perdicaria | reverse complement strand
GTCCCCTTCCCCACCTGGCGCCATCCCCGTCCCCCCCGGCACCGTTCCCGTGTCCCCCACGGCACCGTCCCCGTGTCCCCCCTGGCACCGTCCCCGTGTCCCCCCCGGCACTGTTCCCGTGTCCCCCACGGCACCATCCCCGTGTCCCCCCCGGCGCCATCGGGGACGTCCTCACGCCGCTGCTGTCGCCCCGCAGCCCCCGGGCGCAGACCCCCGCCGGGCCGCCCGCCGCCCGCCACGTTCCCCCCGCCCGTGCCGGAGGTGTTCGTGGTGCCTCGGCCCACGCCGGGCCCCCCGCCGCCCGTCCCCACGCCGGCCCCCCGCGAGGGGACGGGCCCGGGTAGGTGGGCATGGGCATGGGCATGGGCATGGGGGCTGCAAGTTTGCACGCCAAGGGGGCTGTTCCGCGCTCCTCCAACTCGTGCAGCGATGCATGTGCAGCTGCGGCCGTGCAGCAATTGCAGCAAGCAAGGGGCACCGTTGCATGCGTGCACCGTTGCATGCGTCCTGTTTGCGGACATGCGTGCATGCAGGTGCAGCCGAGCGCACGTAGATGCGCGCGTGCACCGTGGCTTGTGAGGCTGCATGCGCTCGCCGAGTGCGCGTAGTCGCGTGCCCGTTGCACGGGCGAGCTTGCACGCCCCAAGTGCGCTGGCATGCATGCAGCGTGGAACAGGCGCGGTTCCTTGCATGCACGGTTGCACGCACCAGGTTACACGCTCGCACTGCTGCGGGGTGAGGTTGCGCGCGAGGCTGCTGCGCGCGGGGTTGCATGCATGCACCGCTGCGTGCACTGCAGCCTGCGCCGTTGCGAGCGGGCCCCCCCGTTGGCGCGCGCTCTCTCCGCAGCGGCCGGCGGCAGCGTGTGCGAGCGCAACCCGCAGGTGTGCGGCCCCGGGCGCTGCGTCCCGCGCCAGGGCGGCTACACCTGCCTCTGCCACCCCGGCTTCTGGCTCAGCACCCAGGGCACCCACTGCATCGGTGAGGGGGGACGGCGACGGGCAGGGGGGCGCCTCAGCGGAGGGGCGTGTCCGTGTGTCTGTCCGTCTGCGTCCGTCTCTCCTTTGCACCCGTCTGTCCGTGCGCCCATGTGTCCGTGCACCCATGTGTCCGTGCACCCACGTGTCCGTGCACCCATCCATCCATGTGTCCTTGCACCGACCTGTCCACGCGCCCATCTGTCCATGCACCCGTCTGTGCATCCGTCCGTCCATCTGTCGTCCCGTGCACCCATCTGTCGTTCCGTGCACCCGTCTGTCCATCTGTCCGTCCATCTGTCGTCCCGTGCATCCGTCTGTCGTCCCGTGCACCCGTCTGTCCATCCATCTGTCCATCTGTCGTCCCGTGCACCCGTCTGTCGTTCCGTGCACCCGTCTGTCCATCCGTCCGTCCATCTGTCGTCCCGTGCACCCGTCTGTCGTCCCGTGCACCCATCTGTCCATCCATCCGTCCATCTGTTGTCCCGTGCACCCGTCTGTCGTCCTGTGCACCCGTCTGTCCATCCATCCGTCCATCTGTCGTCCCGTGCACCCGTCTGTCGTCCTGTGCACCCGTCTGTCCATCCATCTGTCCATCTGTCGTCCCGCGCACCCACGTGGCGTCCCGCGCACCCACCTGCCTGTCCTCGCGCCGTGTGCCCGCGCGCGGCGCGGGCGCCCGCAGACGTGGACGAGTGCCGCCGCAGCCCGCGGCCCTGCGCCAACGGCCGCTGCGAGAACTCGGTGGGCAGCTACCGCTGCGTCTGCAACGCCGGCTACCGCGCCGCCGGCACCGAGTGCCAGGGTGAGGCGCTGCGCGCCCGCGTGCCCGTGTCCGCGCGTGCCCGGAGTGGCCCTGCAGCCACCTCAATGTCCCCGTGTCCCTGTGTGCCCAGGGTGGCCCTGCAGCCGCCTCGATGTCCCCGTGTCCCTGTGTGTCCAGGGCAGCCCTACAGCCGCCTCGATGTCCCCGTGTGCCCGGGGTGGCCCTGCAGCCACCTCAATGTCCCCGTGTCCCTGTGTGCCCAGGGTGGCCCTGCAGCCACCCCAATGTCCCCGTGTCCCTGTGTGCCCGGGGTGGCCCTGCAGCCGCCTCAATGTCCCCGTGTGCCCATGTGCCCGGGGCGGCCCCACAACCGCCTCGATGTCCCCGTGCCCCCGTGTGCCCGGAGTGGCCCCGCAGCCACCTCGGTGTCCCCGTGCCCCCGTGTGCCCGGAGTGGCCCCGCAGCCACCTCGGTGTCCCCGTGGCCCCGTGGCCCCGCAGCCACCTCCACGTCCCCGTGTCCGTGCAGACATCGACGAGTGCGCCGAGCAGCCGTGCGCGCCGGGGCACTGCGAGAACACGGCCGGCTCCTACCGCTGCGTGTGCCCGGGCGGCTACCGGCCCGGCCCCGACGGTGCCCAGTGCGTCGGTAAGAGGGCGGCGCGGCCGGACGGGGACGGGGCGCCCCCGGG
>NW_020456025.1:0-1728 GCF_003342845.1 Nothoprocta perdicaria | reverse complement strand
TGGGATGGGGATGGGGGGGATGAGGATGAGGGAGGGATGAGGATGAGGGTGGGATGGGGATGAGGATGAGGGTGGGATGAGGATGAGGGTGGGATGGAGATTGGGATGGGGGTGAGAAATGGGGATGAGGATGAGGATGGGGATGAGGGTGAGAGATGGGGATGAGGATGAGGGTTGGATGAGGGATGAGGAGTGGGTTGGGGATGGAAGCGAGGATGAGGATGGAGATCTGGATGGGGATGAGGGTGGGATGGGGACGGGTTTGGGGATGGAGGTGAGGATGAGGGTGGAGATCTGAATGGGGATGAGGAAGAGGATGGGGATGGGTTTGGGGTGGGAATGAGGATGAGGGTGGAGACCTGGATGAGGATGAGGGTGGGATGGGGACGGGCTTGGGGTGGGAATGAGGATGAGGGTGGAGACCCGGATGGGAATGGAGATCTGGATGGGGATGAGGATGGGGCTGGCGGTGCGGAGGAAGGCCGGCGGTGCCGCCACGGGCTCCTCCCGCAGACGTGGACGAGTGCGAGCGCGGCGACGTGTGCGCGGGCGGCCGCTGCGCCAACACCGAGGGCTCCTTCGAGTGCCGCTGCCCGGCCGGCTTCCGCACGGGCGCCGAGCAGGCCCGGTGCCAGGGTGAGGGGCTGGCGCCGCCGCGGCGCGCCGGGGGGGACCGGGGCGCCCCGCGAGACGGCGCCGCGTCCCGCAGACGTGGACGAGTGCCAGGAGTACGGCGCGGCGCTGTGCGGCGCCCAGCGCTGCGAGAACATCCCCGGCTCCTACCGCTGCGTCGCCCGCTGCCCGCCCGGCTACCGGCCCGGTGCCAGCGGGGAGTGCGCCGGTGAGCGCGGCCGGGCGCCCGCGCCGGGCGGGACCGGGAACGGGGCCGGGAACACGCCGGGAGCAGGATGGGGACCGGAATGGGGACTGGGATGGGGATCGGGATGGAGACCTGGATGGGCATGGGGACCAGGGTTGGGACTGGGATGGGCATGGGGACCGGGATGGGGATCAGGATGGGGAGAAGGGCTGGGACCAGAGTTGGGACTGGGATGGGCATGGCGACCGGGATGGGGATCAGGAAGGGGAACGGGGCCGGGAACACGCGGGGAGCAGGATGGGGACCGGGATGGGGACTGGGATGGGGATCGGGATGGGGACCTGGATGGGCATGGGGACCAGGGTTGGGACTGGGATGGGCATGGGGACCGGGATGGGGACTGGGATGGGGAGAAGGGCTGGGACCAAGGTTGGGACCGGGATAGGGGTTGGGA
Organism: Nothoprocta perdicaria; assembly: GCF_003342845.1. Lineage (NCBI taxonomy): Eukaryota > Metazoa > Chordata > Aves > Tinamiformes > Tinamidae > Nothoprocta > Nothoprocta perdicaria. The sequence goes on along the minus strand of NW_020456025.1, from coordinate 454 downwards.
TGGGCACGGGGACCGGGATGGGGATCGGGATGGGGAGCACGGCCGGGAACATGCGGGGAGCAGGATGGGGAGTGTAGCAGGGATTGGGATGGGGACTGGGATGGGGACCGAGATGGGGACCGGGATGGGGACTGGGATGGGGACCGGGATGGGGACTGGGAAGGGCATGAGGACTGGGATGGGGACCGGGATGGGTACAAGGACTGGGACCAGGGTTGGGACCAGGATGGGCATGGGAACCAGGATGGGGACAATGACTGGGACCAGGGTTGGGAGCGGGATGGGCATGGGGACCAGGATGGGCATGGGGACCAGGAAAGGACCTGGAAGAACGTGGGGACCAAGGTGGGGCCTGGCGCCCGGCCGGGCGCTGGGGTGGGCGGCACGGGGCCGGGTGGCCGCAGCGCCCGGCTGTCCCCGCTGGCACAGACGTGGACGAGTGCCAGGAGTACGG
>NW_020456024.1:18960-20392 GCF_003342845.1 Nothoprocta perdicaria | reverse complement strand
AAATATTGGGGGAATATCGGGAGAATAGATTGGGAAATATAGGGAGAATAGGCAGAGAAATATTGGGAGAGTATTGGGAGAGTAGACAGAGAAATGTTGGGAGAATATGCGGAGAATAGTCAGAGAAAGATTGGCAGAAGASACAGAAATATTGGAAGAATAGTGGGAGAATATGGGGAGAACAGAGAAATATTGGCAGAATAGACAGAAAAATATTGGGAGAATAGACAGGGAAATATTGGGAGAATAATGGGAGAATAGAGACAGATATATTGGGAAATAAATAAATATTGGTGGATAGACAGAGAAATATTGAGAGAATATTGGGAGAACAGACCGAGAAATATTGGGAGAATACTAGAAGAATAGACGGCGAAATATTGGGATAATTTTTGGGAGAACAGACAAAGAAATATTGGGAGAACAGACAGAGAAACATTGGGAGAATATGGGGAGAACAGACAGAGAAACATTGGGAGAATTTCGGAAGACCAGAGATCAAAATATTTGGAGAATAGACAGAGAAATATTGGGAGAATATTGGGAGTATAAACAGAGAAATATTAGGCGAATATAAAAAGAAATATAGAGAGAAGAGACAGAGATATATTGGGAGAACAGACAGAGAAATATTGGGACAAAAAAAATATTGGGAGAATAGACAGAGATAATAATGGGAGAATAGTCAGAAAAATATTGGGAGACTAGAGAGATAAATATGGGAAAAATATTGGGAGAATAGACAGAAAAATATCGGGGGAATAGACAGAGAAATTTGGGAGAATATCGTAAAAATAGAGATCAAAATATTTGGAGAATAGACAGAGAAATATTCGGAGAATTAAGGTACAATAGGCAGAGAAATATTGGGAGAAGAGACAGAGATCTCTCAGGAGAATAAAGGTAGAACAGAGCGAAATATTGGGACAATAGTCAGAGATATATTTGGAGAATAGTTAGATAAGTATTGGGAGAATATTGGGAGAATATAGAGAGTAATATTGGGAGAGTAAACATAGAAACATTGGGAGAGTAAACATAGAAAAAGGATATTGCGTGAACAGACAGAGAAATAATGGGAGAATATTCGGAGAATAGACAGTGAAGTATTGAAAGAATAGACAGGAAAATATTGGGAGAATATTGGGAGAATAGAGAGAGAAATAGTCTTATAATAGACAAAAAAAATGGGGAGAGCACACAGAGAAATATGGAGAGAATAGACAGAGAATTATGGGGAGAATAGACAGAGAAATATGGGGGAAATATTGGGAGAATAGACAGAAATATTGGGGAATAGACAGAAAATTATTGGGGAATAGACAGAGAAATTTTGGGGAATAGACAGAGAAATTTTGGGGAATAGACAGAGAAATATTGGGAGAATATAGGGAGAATAGACAGAGAAACATCGGGAGAATAGACAGAGAAA
>NW_020456024.1:15542-16854 GCF_003342845.1 Nothoprocta perdicaria | reverse complement strand
GGAGCAGATAGAAACATTGGAGAATACTGGGAGAATAGACAGAAAAATATTGGGAGAATATCGGGAGAATAGACAGAGAAATATTGGGAGAATAGACAGAAAAATATTGGGAGAATAGACAGAAAAATATTGGGAGAATAGACAGAAAAATATTGGGAGAAAAGACAGATAAATACTGAAAGGCTATTGGGAAAATGTACAAAGCATGGGAGAATACACAGAGCGAAATTGGGAGGATATTGGGAGAATACAGAGAGAAATACAGGGAGAATAGACAGGGAAATATTGGGAGAATAGAAAGAGAAATATTGGTAGAATATAAGGAGAACAGACAAAGAAAAACTGGGAGAAAAGACAGAGATATGCAGGGAGGATACTGGGAAAATGGACAGAGCAATATTGGGAGAATAGAAAGAGCGATATTGGGAGAATATTGAGAGAAGAGACAGAGAAATATTGGGAGAACAGACAGAAATATTGGGAGAAGAGACAGAGAGATATTGGGAGAATAAAGGTAGAATAGGCAGAGAAATAATCGGAGAAGAAAGGTAGAATAGGCAGAGAAATATTGGGAGAAGAGACAGAGAAATATTGAGAGAAAACACAGAGAAATGTTGGGAGAATATTGGGAGAATAGGTAAAGAAATATTTGGAGAATAGACAGAGAAAAATAGGAAAGGATATTGCGAGAACAGACAGAGAAATAATGGGAGAACAAAAAGAAAATATTAGGAGTATAACGGAGAATAGAGAGAGAAATAATTGGAGAATAGACAGAAAAACATTGGGAGGATACAAGAATAAATATTGGGAGAATAGACAGAGAGATATTGGGAGAATATTGGCCGAATAGACATAGAAATATTGGGAGAATAGATGTAAAAATATTGGGAGAATATACTTAGAAATAGGGGGGAAAAGAAGTAGAATAATTGGTAGAATAAAGAAATATTCGGAGAATAGATAAATATTGAGAGAATAGACAGAGGAATATTGGCGGAATAGACGTAGAAATACTGGGAAAATAGACTTAGCAATATTGTTAGAATAGACAGAGAAATATTGGGAGAACAGACAGAGAAATATTGGGAGAATAGAAGGGGAAAGGCTGGAGAGTTGGGCAGAGAGGAACCTCATGAGGTTCAACAAGGACAAGKGCAGGGTCCTGCACCTGGGSAGGAATAACCCCAGGCATCAGTACAGATTAGGGGTCGACCTGCTGGAAAGCACCTCCACGGAGAGGGACCTGGGAGTCCTGGTTGACACCAAGTTCACCATGAGTGAGCAGTGTGCCCTCGTGGCCAAGAAGGCC
>NW_020456024.1:13170-15027 GCF_003342845.1 Nothoprocta perdicaria | reverse complement strand
GCCTGGATGCCACCCTGTGCCACATGCTCTAGGTGTGCCTGCTTGAGCAGGAAGGTTGGACTAGATGATCTGTAGAGGTCCCTTCCAACCTTAAATATTCTGTGAATCTGTGAAATATGGGGAGAATATTGGGAGAATAGACAGAGAAATGCTAGGAAGCATATTGCGAGAACAGACAAATACTTAGAAAACAGACATAGAAATATTGGGAGAAAATGGGGACAATACAGAGAGAAATACTCGGAGAACTGCCAGAAAAATATTGGGAGAAAAGACAGAGAAATATTGCGAGAATATTCGGAGAACAGACATTGAAATATTTAAAGAATAGCCAGAGAACGATTGGGAGAATTGACAGAGAAACACTGTGAGAATAGTCAGAGAAATATTGGGAGAATATTGGGAGAACAGACAGAGAAATATTCGGAGAATATCGGGAGAATAGACAGAGAAATATTCGGAGAGTAGACAGAAAAATATTGGGACAATATAAAAAGTAATATTGGGAAAATGGACAGAGAAATATTGGGAGAAAAGACAGAAATACGGGGAGGATATTGGGAGAATGGACGGAGAAATACTGGGAGAATAGGCCGAGAAATATTGGGAGAATAAAGGTAGAATAGGCAGAGAAATACCGGGAGAACCGACAGAGAAATATCAGGAGAATAAAGATAGAATAGACAGAGTAATATTGGGAGAATAGACAGAGAAAAATAGGAAGCATATTGTGAGAACAGAGAGAGAAATATTGTGAGAACAGAGAGAGAAATATTGGGAGAATAGCGGGAGAAAAGTGAGAGAAATACTCGGAAAATAGCCAGAAAAATATTGGGAGAATATAAAAAGAAATATTGGGAGAATAGAAAGAGAAATATTGGGAGAATATTTGTAGAATAGACAGTGAAATATTGAACGAATAGACAGAGGAATATTGGAAGAATAGTCAGAGAAATATGGGGACAATAGAGAAATATTGGAAAAATATTGTTAGAATAGACAGAGAAATATCGGGAGAATGGTGAGAGAAATATTTGGAGAATATTGGGAGAATAGACAGGGAAACATCGTGAGAATACAGAAACATCGGGAGAATATCGGGAGAATAGAGAAAGAAATACTTGGAGAATAGACAGAGAAATATTGGGAGAACATTGGGAGTATAGACAGAGAAATATTGGGAGAATATAAAAAGAACTATGGGGAGAACAGACAGAGACATATTGGGAGAACAGACAGAGAAATATTGGGAGAATATCGGTAGAATAGAGAAAGAAATATTCAGAGAATAAACAGAAAAATATTGGTAGAATATAAAAGAACAGATAAATTTGGGGAGAATATTTGGAGAATGGGGAGTGAAATATTGAAAGAATAGAGAGAGAAATATTGGGAGAATAGTCAAAAAAATATTGGGAGAATAGAAAGAGAAATAGGAGGATACTATTGGGAGAATAGACAGAAAAATATCGGGGGAATAGAAAAAGAAATACTGAGAGAAGAGACAGGGAAATATTGGGAGAATAGAAAGACAAATATTGAGAGAATATAAGGAGAAGAGACAAAGTAATATTGGGAGAGAAGACAGAGAAATACTGGGAGCATATTGAGAGAATGGACAGAGCAATATTGGGAGAATAGACAGAGCGATATTGGGAGAATATTGAGAGAAGAGACAGAGAAATATTGGGAGAACAGACAGAAATATTGGGAGAAGAGACAGAGAAATATTGGGAGAATAAAGGTAGAATAGGAAGAGAAATATTGGGAGAATAAAGGTACAATAGGCAGAGAAATACTGGGAGAATAGACAGAAATATCAGGGAAATAAAGGTAGAATAGAAAGAGAAATATTGG
>NW_020456024.1:6622-11377 GCF_003342845.1 Nothoprocta perdicaria | reverse complement strand
GGGAGAATAGACAGAGAAATATTGGGAGAGTATTCGGAGAATAGAGAGTGAAATATTGAAAGAATAGACAGAGAAGTATTGTGAGACTAATCAGAGAAATATTGGGAGCATTGATAGAGAAATATGGGGAGAATATTCGGAGAACAGACAGAGAAATATTGGGAGAGAAGACAGAGAAATACTGGGAGGATTTTGGGAGTATGGACAGAGCAATATTGGGAGAATAGTGAGAAAAGAGATAGAGAAATATTGGGAGAATAGAAAGAGAAATATCGGGAGAACAGACAGAGAAATATGGGGAGAATATCGGGAGAATAGATAGAGAAATATTATTTAAAAAGTCAGAAAAATATTGGGAGAATAAAAAGAGAAATATTGGCAGAATAGACAGAGAAATATTGGGAGAATAGTCAGAGAAATATGGGGAGAATATTGGGAGAATMGACAGAGAGATATTGGGGAATATACAGAGAAATATTGGGAGAATATTTGGAGAATAGATAGAGAAATATTGGGAGAATAGAGAGGGAAATATTGCGAGAATAGACAGAGAAATGTTGGGAGAGTATTGGGAGCATAGAGAGAGAAATATTGGGAGAATAGACAGAGAAAAATAGGAAGGATATTGCGACAAAAGACAGAGAAATAATGGGAGAACAGACAGAGAAATATTGGGAGTATAACGGGAGAATAGAGAGAGAAATATTCGATGAATAGACAGAAAAATATTGGGAGAATACAAAAGAAATATTAGGAGAATAGACAGAGAAATATTGGGAGAATACTGGGAGAATAGTCACAGAAATACTGGGAGAATAGTCACAGAAATACTGGGAGAATAGTCACAGAAATACTGGGAGAATAGTCACAGAAATACTGGGAGAATGTTCGGAGAACAGACAGCGAAATATTGAAAGAGTAGCCAGAGAAACATTTGGAGAATGATCAGAGAAATACTGGGAGACTACACAGAAGATAAAAAGCAAATATTGGGAGAACACACAGGGAATTACTGGGAGAATAGACAGAGAAATATAGGGAGAATATTCATAGAATAGACAGAGAAATTTTGAAAGAATAAACAGAGTAATATTGGGAGAATAGACAGTGAAATATTGGGAGAATATTGGGAGAAAAGGCAGAGAAATATTGGGGGAATAAAGGTAGAGTAGGCAGAGAAATATGGGGAGAACAGACAAAAAAAATATCAGGACAATTGAAATAGAATAGCCAGAGAGATATTGGGAGAACAAACAGAGAAAAATTGGAAGCATATTGCGAGAACAGACAGGGAAATTTTGGGAGTATAGCGGGAGAAAAGTGAGAGAAATACTCGGAAAATAGCCAGAAAAATATTTGGAGAATATAAAAAGAAGTATCGTGAGAATAGAAATAGAAATATTGGGAGAATACACAGAAAAATATTGGAGAATATTCGAAGAATACACAGTGAAATATTGAAAGAATAGACAGAGAAATATTGGGAGAATAGTCTATTGGTAGAATAGACAGAGAACTACTGGGAGAATATTGGTAGAATAGACAGAGAAATTTTGGGGAATAGAGAGAGAATTATTGGGAGAATATTTGGAGAACAGACAGAGAAATATTGGCGGAATATTGGGAGAATAGACAGAGAAACATCGGGAGAATAGGCAGAGAAACATCGGTAGAATATCGGAAGAATACAGAGAAAAATCCTCGGAGAATAGACAGAAAAATATTGGGAGAACATTGGGAGTATAGACAGAGAAATATTGGGAGAMTMTAAAAAGAAATATTGGGAGAATAGACAGAGACATATTGGGAGAAGAGACAGAGAAATATTGGGAGAATATCGGTAGAATAGAGAGAGAAATATTCAGAAAAAAACACAGAAAAATATTGGGAGAATATAAAAAGAAATATTTGGAGAATTAACAGAAATATTGGTAGAATATTCGGAGAACACAGAAAAAATATCGGGGGAATAGAAAAAGGAAATACTGAGAGAAGAGACAGGGAAATTTTGGGAGAATAGAAAGAGAAATATTGGGAGAATATTAGGAGAACATACAAAGAAGTATCGGGAGAAAAGACAGAGAAATACTGGGAGGATCCTGGGAGAATGGACAGAGCAATATTGGGAGAATAGAATATTGGGAGAAGATACAGAGAAATTTTGCAAGAATAAAGGTAGAATACGTAGAGAAATATTGGGAGAATAATGGTAGAATAGGCAGAGAAATACTGGGGGAACAGACAGAGAAATATCAGGAGAATAAAGGGAGAATAGACAGAGAAATATTGGAAGAATATTGGGAGAATAGACAGACTAATATACGGAAATGGGCAGAGAAATATCGGGAGAATACTGGGGGAATAGACAGAGAAATATTGGGAGAACAGACAGAACTATTGGAAGAATAGACGGAGAAATATTCAGAAAAGAGACAGATAAATATTGGCAGAATATTGGGCAAATAGGCAGAGTAATATTTGGAGGATAGACAGAGCTATATTAGGAGAAGACAGACAAATATTTGAAAGCAAAAAGTGCAATATTGTAAGAATACTCAGAGAAATATTCTGAGAATATAGAGCGAAATATTGGGAGACTATTGAGAGAAAAATTGCCAGAAAAGATAAAGAAATTTTGAGAGACTATTGGGAGAACAGAGAGAGATATATTGGGAGAAGAGACAGAGTAATACTKGGAGAATATTGGGAGATGAGATTGAAATATTACAAGAATATTAGGAGAAGAGACAGAGAAATATTGGAAAAAAAGACAGAGAAATATTGGGAGAATATTAAGAGAAGAGACAGAGAAATATTGAGACAGAGAAGATTGGGAGAAGAGACAAGAAATAGTGGGAAAAGAGGAAAATAGTGCTAAAAGAGACAAAGATCTTTTGAGAGAATAGATGTTGAAATATGGGTGGAATAGACGTAGAAATACTAGAATAATAGACACAGAAATATTGGGAGAATAGACAGCAATAGTGGGAGAGAATTGGGAGAAGAAAGAGAGAAATATTGGGAGAAGAGACAGAGAAATATTGGGACAATAGACAGAGAAATTTTGGGAGAATATTCGGAGAATAAACAGTGAAATACTGAAAGAATAGACAGAGAATTATTGGGAGAATATTGAGGAATAGACAGAAAAATATTGAGGAATAGACAGAAAAATATTGAGGAATAGACAGAAAAATATTGAGGAATAGACAGAGATATATTGGGAGAACATTGGGAGAATAGACATAGAAACATTGGGAGAATAGACAGAGAAACATTGGGAGAATAGACAGAGAAACATTGGGAGAATAGACAGAGAAACATTGGGAGAATAGACAGAGAAACATTGGGAGAATATCGGGAGAATTGAGATCGAAATATTTGGAGAATAGACAGAAAAACATTGGGAGAATTTTGGAAGTATAAACAGAGAAATATTGGGCGAATATAAAAGGAATATTGGGAGAATAGACAGAGACATATTCGGAGAACAGACAGAGGAATATTGGGAGAATATCGGTTGAATAGAGAGAGAAATATTCAGAGAATAGACAGAAAAATATGGGGAGAATATAACAAGAAATATTTGGAGAATAGACAGAGAAATATTGGGAAAATAGTCAGAAAAATATTGGAAGAATAGACAGAGAAATATGGGGAGAATATTGGGAGAATAGAAAGAGAAATATCGGGGGAATAGAAAAAGATATACTGAGAGAAGAGACAGGGAAATATTAGGAGAATAGAAAGAGAAATATAGGGAGAATATTAGGAGAATAGACAAAGAAATATTGTGAGAAAAGACAGAGAAATATTGGGAGGATACTGGCAGATTGCACAGAGCATTATTGGGAGAATAGACAGCGATATTGGGAGAATATGGGGAGAAGAGAGAGAGAAATATNAATATGGGGAGAAGAGAGAGAGAAATATGGGGAGAAGAGAGAGAGAAATATGGGGAGAAGAGAGAGAGAAATATGGGGAGAATAAAGGTAGAATAGGCAGAGAAATATTGGGAGAATAGAGAGTGAAATATTGAGAGAATAGACAGTGAAATGTTGGGAGAATATTGGGAGAATAGATAGAGAAATATTGGCAGAATAGAGACAGAAAAATAGGAAACATATTGCGGGAGTAGAGAGAGAAACAATGGGAAAACAGACAGAGAAATATTGGGAGTATAATGGGAGAATAGAGAGAGAAATATTCGGAGAATAGACAGAAAAATATTGGAAGAATACAAAAGAAATATTAGGAGAATAGACAGAGAAATATTGGGAGAATATTGGGAGAATAGTCAGAGAAATATTGGGAGAATAGTCAGAGAAATATTGGGAGAAGGTTCGGAGAACAGACAGCGAAATACTGAAAGAGTAGCCAGAGAAATATTCGGAGAATGATCAGAGAAATACTGGGAGACTACACAGAAAAATCCTGGGAGAATGGACAGAGAAATATCAGGAGAATATCGGTAGAATAGAGAGAGAAATATTTGGAGAATAGAAAGAAAAATACTGGGAGAATATTGGGAGAATAGGCAGAGAATTATTGGGAAAATATAAAAAGAAATATTGGGAAAATAGAGAGAGAGATATTGGGAGAACAGACAGAGAAATATTGAGAGAATATGAGGAGAATAGAGAAAAAAATATTCCGAGATTAGGCAGAGAAGTACTGGGAGAATAGGCAGAGAAGTACTGGGAGAATAGGCAGAGAAGTACTGGGAGAATAGGCAGAGAAGTACTGGGAGAATAG
>NW_020456024.1:1864-6462 GCF_003342845.1 Nothoprocta perdicaria | reverse complement strand
ATAGGCAGAGAAGTACTGGGAGAATAGGCAGAGAAGTACTGGGAGAATAGGCAGAGAAGTACTGGGAGAATAGGCAGAGAAGTACTGGGAGAATATTGGGAGAATAGAAGGGGAAATATTGGGAGAATATTGGGAAAATAGAAGGGAAAATATTGGGAGACTAGACAGAGAAATGCTAGGAAGCATATTGGGAGAAGAGACAGAGAAATATTGACAGAACAGAGATAGAAATGTTGGGAGAACATCGGGTGAAAAGACAGAGAAATACTCGGAGAATAGACAGAAAAATATTGGGAGAATATACAGAGCAATATTGGGAGAATATTCAGAGAATAGACAGTGAAATATTGAAAGAATAGCCAGAGTAATATAAGGAGAATAGCTAGAGAAATATACGGAGAATATTTTGGGAGAACAGACGGAGAAATATTCAGAGAACAGACATAAAAATATCGGGAGAATATTTGGAAAATAGGCAGAGAAATATTTGGAGAATAGACAGAGAAAAATTGGCACAATTTCGGGAGAATAGATAAAGAAATATTTGGACAATAGGCAGAGCTATATTGTAAGAAGACAGAAATATTTGAGAGCCAAGAGTGCAATATTGGGAGAATATTCAGAGAAATATTGTGAGAATATAGAGCCAAACATTGGGAGACTATTGAGAAAAATATTGCCAGAATAGACAGAGAAATATAGGGAGAATATTTGGAATAAGATAATAGACAGATAAGATAAAAGACACAGAAATAATGGGAGAAGAGACAGCAATACTGGGAGAAAATTGGGAGAAGGAACAGAGAAATATTCGGGGAATAGACAGAGAAATATTGGGAGAATATTGGGAGAATAGACAGAGGAATATTTGGAGAATAGACAAAAAATATTGAGAGCAGAGACAGGGAAATATTGGGAGAATAGAATTAAAATATTGGGAGCGTATTAGGAAAGGAGACAAAGAAATATTGGGAGAAAAGACAAAAATACGGGGAGGATATGGGGGAATGGAGAGAGCAATATTGGGAGAATAGACAGAGAAATATTGGGAGAATACAGGTAGAATAGGCAGAGAAATATTGGTAGAACAGACAGAGAAATATCAGGAGAAYAAAGATAGAATAGACAGAGAAATATAGGGAAAATGATCAGAGAAATACTGGGAGATTAGACAGAAAAATACTGGGAGAATATACAGAGAAATATCGGGAGAATATTCGGAGAATAGACAGTTAAATATTGAAAGAATTTACAGAGAAATATTGGGAGAATAGTCAGAGAAATATTGGGAGAATAGTCAGAGAAATATTGGGGGAATAGTCAGAGAAATATGGGGAGAATATTGGGAAAATAGACAGGGAATTATTGGGATAATATAAAAACAAATATGGGGAGAATAAACAGAGATATATTGGGGGAACAGACAGAGAAATATTGGGAGAATATCAGGAGAAGAGAGAGAGAAATATTTTTAGAATAAACAGAAAAATATTGGGAGAATATTGCGAGAATATATATAGAAATATTGAGACAATATTTAAAAAAAAAAATATTGGGAGAATAGACAGAGAAATATTGGGAGAATAGAAAGACAAATCTTTGGAGAATATTAGGAGACCAGAGAAAGAAATATCGGGAGAAAAGACAGAGAAATACTGGGAGGATACTGGGAGAATGGACAGAGCAATATTGGGAGAATAAACAGAGCGATATTGGGAGAATATTGGGAGAAGAGACAGAGAAATATTGCGAGAAGAGACAGAAATATTGGGAGAAGAGACAGAGAGATACCGGGAGAATAAAAGTAGAAGAGAGAGAGAAATTGGGAGAATAAAGGTAGAATAGGCAGAGAAATATTGGGAAAATAAAGTTAGAATAGGCAGAGAAATATTGGGAGAAGAAACAGAGAAGTATCAGGAGAATAAAGGTAGAATATACAGAGAAATATTGGGAGAATAGATAGAAAAATATAGGGAGAATATAGGGAGAATAGACAGAGAAAAATAAGAAGCATATTCGGAAAAAAAGACAGAGAAATACCGGCAGAACAGACAGAAAATTATTGGGAGAATATCGCGAGAATAGAGAGAGAAATATTCAGAGAGTAGACAGAAAAATATTGGGACAATATAAAAAGAAATATTGGGAGAATAGGCAGAGAAATATTGGGGAATAAAGGTAGAATATGCAGAGAAATATTGGAAGAAAAGACAGAAATATCAGGAGAATAAAGATAGAATAGACAGAGAAATATTGGGAGAATATCTAGAAAGTAGAGAGAGAAGTATTGGGAGAATAGACAGCGAAGTATTGGGAGAATATTCGGAGAATATACAGTGAAATTTTGAAAGAATAGACAGAAAAGTATTAGGAGAATTGTCAGAGAAATATTGGGAGAATAGATAGAGAAATATGGGGAGGATATTGGGAGAAAAGATAGAGAAATATCGGAGGAAGACAAAAAGGAATACTGGGGGAAGTGACAGAGAAATATTGGGAGAATAGACAGAGAAATATTTTCGGAGAAAATAAGGAGAACAGACAAACTAATACTGGGGAAAAAAATAGAGAATTACCTGGAGGATATTGGGAGAATGGACAGATCAATATTGGGAGAAAAGACAGAGTGATATTGGGAGAAGAAAGGTAGAATAGGCAGAGAAATATTGGGAGAACAGTCAGAAATATTGGGAGAATAGACGCAGAAATATTCCAAGTATTCCAAGACCAAACAGAACTATATCTGGAGAATATCCAGAAAACAGTGAAATATTGGGAAAATAGAAAGAGAAAAATTGGGAGAATTTTGGGAGAATAGAGAAATATTGGGACAGTAGACTGAGATATATTGAGAGAAAAGGCAGGTAAATATTTGAGAGCAGACAGAGCAATATTGGGAGAATATTTATAGAAATATTGAGAGGATATTCAGCGAAATATTTGGAGAATAGTCAGAGAAATATTGCGACAATAGATAGACAAATACTGGGGGAATATTGGGAGAATAGAGAGAGAAATACTGGCAGAAAAGACCGAGAAATGCTGGGCAAATATTATGAGAACAGACAGCAAACTATTGGGAGAATATTTGGAGAAGAGACAGGGAAGTATTGGGAGAAGAAACAGAGAAATATTGTGAGAATATTGGGAGAATCAACACAGCAATATTGGGTGAATATTGAGAGAATAGGCAGAGCTAAATGGGGGAAAAAGAGCAACAGTGGGAAAAAAACAGATGAATATTGGGAGAATAGACAAAGAAATATAGGGAGAATATCAGACAGAGAAATATTTAGAGAATATGTGGAGAATTGTCAGAGAAATATTGGGATAATATAGAGACAAATATTGGGAGTACACACAGATAAATATTGTGAGAATATACAAAGAAATCTTGGGAGAATATTGGGAGAATAGACAGAGAAGTATTGGGAGAACAGACATATATTAGGAGAAAAGTCAGAGAAATATTCAGAGAACAGATARAGAAATATTGAGAGAATATTGGAAATATAGACAGAGCTATATTGGGAGAATAGGCAGAGAAATATTTAGGAATAAACAGAGCAATATTGGGAGAGTACTCAGAGAAATATTGAGAAATGTACAGCGAAATGTACAGCGAGATATTAGGAGAATAGTCAGAGAAATATAGGGAGAATATACAGAGAAATATTGAGAGAATATTGGGAGCATAGACAGAGCAATACTGAGAGAACAGATGGAGTAATACTGGCAGAATATTGGGAGAGTAGAAAGAGAAATATTGCGAGAATATTGGGAGACGAGGCAGAGAAATATTGGGAGAACAGACAGAGAAATATTGGGAGAATATTGAGGGAATGGACAGAGAAATATTTGGAGCATAGAGAGAAAAATATYASRAGAATATTGGGAGAATAGACAGAGAAATATTGGCAGAATATACAGAGAAAAATAGGGAAAATATTGGAAGAACATACAGAGAAATATTGGGAGAACAGACAGAGAAATATCGGGAGAATATTGGGAGAATAGACTGAGAAATATTGGCACAATGTATAGAGAAAAATAGGGAGAATATTGGGAGAACAGGCAGAGAAATATTGGGAGAACAGGCAGAAAAATATTGGGTGAATATCGGGAGAACAGATTGGGAAATATGGGGAGAATAGACAAAGAAATATTGGGAGAATATTGGAAGTGTAGACAGAGAAATATTGGGAGAATATGCGGAAAATAGTCAGGTAAATTTGGGAGAACAGACAGAAATATTGGAAGTATAGTGGGAGTATATGGGGAGAACAGACAGAGAAATATTGGGAGAATAGACAGAAAAATATTGGGAGAAGATACAGAGAAATATTGGGAGAATAATGGGATAATAGACAGAAATATTGGGAGAATAGACACAGAAATATTAGGAGTATAGCAGAAGAAATATTRGGAGAATATAAACAGAAATATTGGGAGAATAGACATAAAAATATTGGGAAAATACAAAGAAAATAGCAAGAATTATTGGCAAAAGAGACAGAAGTATTGGGCAAATATTGGGAGAATAGTCAGAGATATATTGGGAGAATAGACGCAGAAATATTCGAAGAACAAACAGAACT
>NW_020456024.1:0-1182 GCF_003342845.1 Nothoprocta perdicaria | reverse complement strand
AGGGAAATATTGGGAGAAGAGACAGGGAAATATTGGGAGAATATTGGGAGAAGAGACAGAAAAATCTTTTGGGAAGAGACAGAGAACTACTGGGAGAATATTGGGAGAATAGACAGAAATATTCAGAAAATATACAGAAATATTGGGAGAATATTCGGAGAATAGTTAGAAAAATATTGGGAGAATAATTAGAGAAATATTGAGAGAATAGAAAAAGAAATATTGGGAGAAGAGAAAATAAAAAATTAAGAGAATATAAAGGGAAATATTGGGGAACACGAGGGAGCTATATTGGGGGAAAAGACAGAGAAATACTCGGAGACTATTGGGAGAAGAGACAGAGAAATATTGGGAGAATAGACAGAGAATAATAGGGGGAATGTTGGGAGAATAGACAGAGAAATATTCGGAGAAAAAACAGAGAAATATTGGGAGAATAATGGGGGAAGAGACACCGAAATATTGGGAGAAGAGACACCGAAATATTGGGAGAAGAGACACCGAAATATTGGGAGCAGAGACACCGGAATATTGGGAGAAGAGACACCGAAATATTGGGAGAATATTTAGAGGATAGACAGAAAAATAATGGGAGGTTACAAAGAGTATAGACAGAGAAATATTGGGAGAAGAGACGGAGAAATTTTGGGAGACCATTGGGAGACCATTGGGAGAATAGACAGAGAAATATAGTGAGCATAAACAAATAAATATTGGGAGAAAAGACAGAGAATTATTTCAGAGCAGACAAAGCATTATTGGGAGAATATTCAGAGAAATATTGAGAGAATATACATCGAAATATTGGGAGAAGAGTCAGAGAAATATTGAGAGTATACTGGGGGAATAGAGAGAGAAATACTGGGAGAATAGACAGAAATATTAGGAGAATAGTCGGAGAAATATTGGGAGAATATTGGGAGAATGAACAGGCAAATATTGGGAGAATAGAAAGAGAAAWCTTGTGAGAATAATGGGAGAAATATTGGGAGAATACACAGCGGAATATTGGGAGAATATACAGTGAAATATTGGGAAAATTCAAAGAAAAAGAGTGGTAGAAGTTTGGGAGAATACAAAGAGAAGTCTTGGGAGAATACAGATGTGGGAATGGGGAAGATAAGGATTACGGGACGAGGAAGAGAAATACTAGCGGGAGAGTGGGGCGTACCTGGGGGTACC
>NW_020456023.1:19291-20346 GCF_003342845.1 Nothoprocta perdicaria | reverse complement strand
GGAGATTCCACAACCTCTCTTGGCAGTCTGTTCCAGTGCTCCATCATCCCACTGTCAAGAAATTTTTCCTTAAGTTCCCATGGATTTTTTGATGCTTCAGTTTGTGGCCGTTTCCTCTAGTCCTCTGGAGGAGACACCTTCTCCAAGCAACAGCTGTGCCTGGTTCTGCTTCCCACTTCTGCCCTTCTCCAGTGCTTTAGGAAGCCCTGCTTGTGGCTGGAACTCTCCCAAGACCCTCCTAAAGCACAGGGAAATCCTTCCACCTCTCCCCCTTTTCCCCATCTCCATCTCTCCTCCTGGCCAACACTTTCTTCCCACAGGATGGTGTCTCTGGCAAAGATGAGGACAGTGGGACGCAGTTCTGAGGCCACAGAGGGTCTATGAGGAGAGAGGAACCCCAAGTCAACAGGAGGTGACAAGGACACAGCTGTCCCACACAGCCCTGCTGGGCACCTACCATGGCCAGGGCCACCAGCAGGTGGTTCTGCTCAAGGAGGAAGACCTTTCTCCCTCTTCCCAGCATCCCCCTGCAGCCACGGGGATGCCCAATGGGAAGGGCAAGGAAAGGTTGGAGCGGGCCCTTGGCAAGGCCGGCCCCTTGCCCCACGGGATGCTGCGCGGGCGCCAAATGGAGGGTACGGCCTTGTGGGGCTCTGCCAGGAGGGCTGTGCCAGAGGATCTTCCAAAGCAAAACCACTGTGGGAAGCTCTGGAGAGGGCTGGGGACAGCCCAGAGCCCTGGGGGAGGCTGCCTGCGTGTGCAAGGGGACAACATGGCCCCGCACWGCCTGGCTGCTGCAGACAGCTGGAGGTGGCCGCGTTGGACAGGAGCCCTGGGACTCTGTTCTCAAGAGATTTCTCTTTCATCTCGTGCAGAGAAGAATGCTGCCAGGGTCCCCTGCTCCCATGGGACATGTCACCTGCCCAGAATCCATGARGGCAATCAATACAAACCCTGGGATGAGAGAGTCCCAGGGCAAACACCTCCCGCCGTGTGAGCCTCATGCAAGAGRGCACTGTGGTCCCCACACAGCGAGCTCCTGCCTTGCACACAGT
>NW_020456023.1:15115-16229 GCF_003342845.1 Nothoprocta perdicaria | reverse complement strand
TGAGGAGTGAGTCTAGGAGGTTCGTGCAATGCATGGAAGATAATGTCCTATCAGAGCTGTGAAGGGAGCCTAGCAGGGCAAGAGCCCCCCTGGAGCTGCTCTTTGCCTGTAGAGAAGGACTGGGGGGAGATGTGGTGGCGAGAGGAGGTTGTCTAGGACATAGTGACCATGAAGTGACAGAGATGTCCATGTCAGTGAAGTCAGGAGGGGTGTCAGCAAAACAGCTCTGCTGGACTTCTGGACGACAGACATTGGACTGTTTAGGACARTGGTTAGGAAATGAGAAAGGCAGAAACTCGGATGGAACTCAATCTGGCCCCYGTTGTAAAAGACAACAAAAAGTGCTTCTGCAAATATATTAAGAAGAAAAGGAGGGCTATGGAGAATCTTCATCCTTTATTGGATGTGTCAGGAAAGATTTTCACCAAGGATGAGGTTAAGACTGAGGTCCTTAATGCCTTCTTTGTCTCAGTCTTTAACAACCACATCACCTCTTCTCAAGCTACTTATTCCCCTGAGCTGGAAGACACCTATGGAGAGAAGGATAAACACCCCATAATGGAAGAGGAAACAGACTGTGACCTGCTATGTCAYTTGGACCTTCCCAAGTCCATGGGACCAGATAGGATTCACCTGAGGGTTGTGAGGGAATAGGCAGTAGTGCTTACTAAAACTCTTTCCATCACCTGGGAGTGGTCCTGGTCAACAGGGGAGGTCCCCGTTGATTGGAGACTTGCCAATGTGATGTCCATCTATRAAAGGAGTCGAATGGAGGATCCAGGGAAGTACAGACCTCTCAGCCTGTGCTARGTATTGCGGGAAGTTCTGGTGTAGACCATCTTGTGGGCAGTCATGCAGCATGTGAGTGAGAACCAGAGGACGAGGCTCAGCCAATATGGATTCCTGCCTGACYGACCTTTTATCCTTCTATGACCAGGGGACCCACATAGCCAAAGAGGGAAAAGCTATGGACATTCTCTACTTAGACTGCAGGAAGGACTTTGGAACAGGTTCTCACTACCTCCTCCTGGAGAATTGGGCAGCTCAAGGCTTACAGACCTGTACATTTTGCTGGGTGAAGAACCGTCTGGATGGCCGGGCCCAGAGAACGGTG
>NW_020456023.1:10325-12565 GCF_003342845.1 Nothoprocta perdicaria | reverse complement strand
CTAGCAAATGTTTAGGAATGGAGCTGACTCTCCCTTAAGCAGAGCCAATCTTCTGTGTAACATCTGGTTATTTCTCTGTCCTGTTCTGCTAGACTTTTAGGTGTCTTTAACGGGGTTATTGTTGCCTCCAGACATTTTTGAGATATCCAATAGACCCGTGAAGAATGTGTACAGATGCTGAGAGGATGGAAAGAACAGTTTGGAAACTGTTCATGGGCAGCTGAAGGGAGTCCTGTGTGTCTTTGAAAATGGAACATGGAGAACTCCCTCGGGTGTCCTGAGAAAGAGAGAGAAGTTGGAGATGTTTGGGTTAGATTTGGGATTTTTTTGATCTTTGCAGGGCTGGGATTCTTTTCAGGGAAACATGTAGTGTGATCATATGCAGGTCCATGATGTGTGGGAACACAATAGCTGCAATTAAGGCGAAGAGGGAGATGATCTGTCCTCATTCTGCACAAGGTGACTATGAATCCAGTTCACATAGGATTCCTGGTGGAAATGCTGAACCTTTCTGCCTTTGAGGAGCTCTCCGCAGGGGTAACTCAGAGAAAATAAATCCCCCAAATCCCCAAAGTGTGCTCTTGATACCCCTTCTTTAGAAGAGGTGGTGTAGATGCTGATAATCACTTCTAGATGCCCAGGGAATTTCACCTGGCAGCTTGCGAATCTCAGGGCTCACAACCCCTGTTGTCCCCTTCCCTCTACTGCACAACAGGACAGACTTCCCTGGAGCCCACAGGAAGATCTTCCTGATCCTCACATCACACTCAGTCACATAAAACTGGAGGTCAAGCAAAGAGCTGCACAAAGATCCTC
Source organism: Nothoprocta perdicaria (assembly GCF_003342845.1). NCBI lineage: Eukaryota > Metazoa > Chordata > Aves > Tinamiformes > Tinamidae > Nothoprocta > Nothoprocta perdicaria. The sequence continues at coordinate 11,749 of NW_020456023.1, read as the reverse complement.
TTGGTAAAGAGATGCAATGTGCTATTTGTATTAGAACTGGAATATTTATTGGCTTTTTTACTTGAAATAACTCTCATAACATGTCAATATCTTTTCTTCTTATAACAGTCCAGAAAGAATGATAAGAGAAAAATGTCCAACAGCAGCTCCTTCAACGAGTTTCTCCTCCTGAAATTTGCAGATACACGGGAGCTGCAGCTCTTGCACTTTTCCCTCTTCCTGGCCATCTACCTGGCTGCCCTCCTGGCCAACGGCCTCATCATCACAGCTGTAGTCTGCGACCACCACCTCCACACCCCCATGTACTTCTTCCTCTTCAACCTTGCCCTCCTTGATGTGGGCTCCATCTCCACCACTGTCCCCAAAGCCATGGCCAATTCCCTTTGGAACACTAGAATCATTTCCTACTTGGGATGTGCTGCCCAGATCTTTTTCTTTGTTTTCTTTATGTCAGCGGAGTTTTCTCTCCTCACAGTCATGGCCTATGACCGCTATGTGGCCATCTGCAGACCCCTGCATTATGGGACTCTCCTGTGCAGCAGAGTTTGTGTCAAAATTGCAGCAGCTGCCTGGGCCAGTGGGTTTCTCAATGCTCTCCTGCACACGGGGAGCACATTTTCCATTCCACTCTGCCAAGGCAATGAGGTGGAGCAGTTCTTCTGTGAGATTCCCCAGATCCTCAAGCTCTCCTGCTCACACTCCTTCCACATGGAATTTGGGGCTCTTGTGCTTAGTATTTGTCTAGTCTTAGGGTGTTTCATTTTCATTGTGCTGTCCTACGTGCAGATCTTCAGAGTTGTGCTGAGGATTCCCTCTAAGCAGGGCCAACACAAAGCATTTTCCATGTGCCTCCCACACATCTCCGTGGTCTCCCTGTTTGTCAGCATGGGATTTTTTGCAGACCTGAAGCCCCCTACCATCTCCTCCCCAGCTCTGGATCTGGTGGTCACTGTTCTGTACTCACTGGTACCTTCAACACTGAACCCCCTCATCTACAGCATGAGGAACAAGGAGATGAGGGATGCACTGAAGAAACTGATTCCGGTGGTACTAGTTGAGCAGCAATAAGCTGCCCATGGCWCTTCACCAAGGATATTGCTTGTAAGGCAATTTGTTTTGATTGTTCTTATCTTTAATACCCATCACTGTGCACAAATCCTTGAACGCATTCCTTCTCCAGAGGCATCTGCCCAACCCAGAGTCTTTCTGTCCTTCTGTCCCTCACCGGGTGAGAGCTGCCCTCCCAAGGAGCATCTCTGTAATGAAAGGGGATTTTCTCAGCCCTGGGCCTCAAGGCTGGGCTCCCCTTGCCAAGCTGGAGCCAAGAATGGCCTCAGGGAATTGCACCCACAAGGGCCCTCTGGTTGCGCTTGGTTTTGCATGGGCGCAAGCGCATCAACTCCTAGAGGGATGTGTTAGGGAAT
>NW_020456023.1:7106-9415 GCF_003342845.1 Nothoprocta perdicaria | reverse complement strand
CCCTCAGGGTCTGGTGGGAACAAGGCAGACACAGGCTCGTGGTTGGGATGTGGGTTGTGTTGGCAGCTCTACCTCAGGACCTGGTAGGGCAGCAGACACGTGACCCGGATGTTGATGGTGACATCMCTGCTGTGCCAGTCCCTGATTGGCCAACAGCMGGGATTTGGCTCTCATGGTGACTCTGATGTCACATCCTTCTCTGTAGACCTGATGTCATCAGCAGGCTCTGGGTTGCGGAGGTTTCTTGTGACATCACCTCTGTCCCTGCTGCTGATAGGCCAAAGCCAACTGCAGCTTCCAGGCACATTGTGAGGTCACTAGTGTCCCCGTGCGCGATTAGCCACAGCAGGAGCAGCCCCAGCCAAGGACCTGTGAGGTCCCCTCAGTGGGAGCAGCTGGTCAGAGGGCTGGGCTGTGATACGAGCTGTGGGGAYGCGTCTGTGTGTGCAGAGGACAGGCTGGAAAGGCGCTGGCCATGCAGGAATGTCCCCAGAGCAAGGGCTGGGGATGGAGGAGGAGCAGGCGGCCAACGCCAGCTCCTCGTCCATGGACAGGACCCCTGGAGCACTGGGGCACGAGGGAGGTGAGTGGTAGGGTTGGAGGGAGAGGTGGACGGCACGGATGGGAGCCATATGGAGAACACCGGGATGGYGAGAAGGAGCCCTGGACTGGGATAGCTGGGCAGGAGCTGCCCCAGCGAGGGGACAGGGATTCCTGGCCATGGGCACCTCAACCCAAACAGAGCAGAGCAGTGTCCGCTCTCCGTCTGTGCCTGACGCTGGGGCAGGAAGAACCCGATGCCCCTGAAGGTGGTAGTGGGCCTTGAGAGCCTGCRATGCAGCCACCCAGGGGTCCTCATTAGCCCATTGCCTGTTCATGTCATCTGGTGGGGTGACCAGAACTTGATGCAGGATGCCCTGGAGCATTCGCCCGGCTAACACTCCAAGCAGTCAAGGTTTCCTGTAGGTCCCCTGCTGTATCTGCTAAAGAAATGTGTTCATCCACAACCTAGCCAAGTTGGTGAGGAGAAAATTAAACTGAGATTGACTTAGGGGAGAAGAAACCTGCAGAAAGAGTGATGAAGTGATAGCCYGTGATGACAGACAAGGGAGCAGGTGATATGGACAAAGGAAACTCAAGAGAGCAGTGGGGTGCAGGGAGCTCTGCCTTGAGAAGGACAGAGAGCCAGTGGGGAGTGTAGGGGTGAGGATGAATGGGCAGAACAAGAGCGGTGGCCTTGTGTACATCACTGCTCGGAAGACCTGAAGAAGCACAGCCTCTGCAAGGCCTGGAGAGTRCAGAGCTGAGGGGAGGAAAATTCATCCTGCTTCTCAGACAGAAGCTCCCAAGCAGGCTGTGAAACCACGACCAGAGCTTGGAGACACAGAGGTGGTGATGGGTGTCCCCATGGAGGTGGACAGGACATTGTGATGGAACCACAYGGTCACCACTAAGGCATCATGATGGGGCTCCATCCCCATGGTGACAGCCAAGGCTTTGTGATGGCAGTGGCATCGTGCCCACAAGGCCATTGTGAGGGAGCCATCCTCATGGTGACCATGGCCTCGTTGTGGGCAAAGACTCCAGGGTCCCCACTCTGAGGAGAGCAGCTCCATGAGGAGCCCRCAGCTGCCCTTGGTGCCAGGGTCAGGTGCCCACAAGAGGGCACGGATTTGACAAAGGTGTAGAATTAACTGATTTAATCAGGCTCACTGATTTGACTAAGGTGTAGAATTAATGCATGGTTTTGCAWGTCCCAACTYGGCCRTCTTTGAAACCAGCRCCTCTGCAGTGGCAAAATCTCTTTCTGGGTCCGGACGCCGCCTGAGGAGTGTCCTCAAGGTTGAGAGGCCTCTCCCGTCTTCCTGGGTGAGTCAGTACTGCGCATTGTCCATTAGAGGTAGCCAAGAACTCCATGGGGTAGTATTTACAATCAAATAAATCCTACTCTTCATGAACTGCATTAATTGTTCTGAATGCGGCCACCTCCAGAGTTGACAGAGTGTTGGTGAAATGTTGTGTGGCCAGGGTTCAACCTACAGCTACCTCAGCATTTGGCATCGCTATRAAGAGATGAGTGTACCACCCCCAGCCCCTCTAACCGCTGAGGATGGAGTGGAATGCAAGGGGATTCAGCTCTTAGCAAACCTGCCCCCATTTCACCTTGCAACGCCCCAGGCTTTGCAGTTTTGATTCACCCGCTTTTGCTCTTTTGGCCACACTTTTGAGCTACTTCCTTATACTTGTTATGGAACAAGTAGTGAGCATAGGAGCAAAAAGGAAGGGAAGAAAGGGCAAGTTTGGAAAAA
>NW_020456023.1:3313-6156 GCF_003342845.1 Nothoprocta perdicaria | reverse complement strand
TGTTTGCAAGCGTGGGACAGAGTAATGGTGAAAGTGAGGGAAGAAAGAAAAAACGTGGAAGGATTATCGAAGCCAAGGAAAAAGTGGGAAAATGTGGAAAGAAGTGACAAAGTATGAGAATATTAGTAAGGTGAATCTGCAGGGAAAAAATCCAAAGCAGGTGAAAAATAGACTGTGTGTGGCAATTTGTGAAAGGGACYGGTGTCCCCCACATCTCCAGCCTTTGCCCTCAGATGGCATCTGCCTCCAGCAAGGACAGATGCTCTTGCCTTCTTGTTACCCCGAAGAACCTGCAATGTGCCCCTGCTCTGCTGCCTGTTGCTGAGGTCCCCAAGGCAGCCCCACTGTCTGCGGGCCCCTCTCCTGCCATGGGGCCGTGATCCTGATGGGAAGGACTGCGCAGCAGAGTCTCATGTCCAGGGACATTGCCTGGAACAGCAAACTTGTGGCAAAAGCCATGAAATAGGAAGGTGCAGACAGAGGCAGCCCCCTGTCCTGGGCTGCCCCCTGTGAGTGGGCAGCACTGAGGCCGTGACCAGAGTCGGCTCTAACATATCCTGAACGGGGCTGAAAGGGAAGGTGGTCCAAGTCCCATGAGTTCAAAAGGAGCCTCTAATGAGAGCGATGATCAGGAACATGATGATCAGGAACATGATGAGCATCCCGATGTGCTGAAAGATGGACAGGAGGGGAAGAAGGGCAGGCTGGACAAAAAGGGAGCTATCACTGGCACTCTGGGAAAAAAAAAAAAAAGGAATAAAGAAAAAGATTTTTTCCCCTTGGAATAAGGGGCAGACAACTTGGGAAGAGTTCAAAGACACTGCTAGGGTAGGAAGGAAGGAAATTAGAAAGACAAAAGCTCTTCTGGAACTCAATCTGGGCAGTGTTGAATAAAGACATCAATAACTATTTCAACGGAAACATTGACGAGAACAAGAYGGCCAAGGAAAATCTTCATCCTTTCTTGGCTSTGGTGGGGAATATTGACACCAAGGATGAGGCTAAGGCTGAGATACTTCTTAATACCTTCTTTCCCTCAATCTTTAACACCCACATCAGTTCTTCTTAAGGTACTTGGCCCCCAAGCTGGAAGACGACTATAGAGAGCTTAAGAAACTCCCCATAATCCAAGAGGAAACAGACAGTGATCTGCTRCATCACTTGGACCTTCCCAAGTCCATGGGGCCAAATGAGATTCACATGAGGGTTCTGAGGGAATTGGCAATAGTGCTTACTAAGCCTCTTTGCATCGTCTGTGAGTGGTCCTGGTCTACAGAGGAGGTCCCCTTTGACTGGWGACTTGCCAATGTGATGTCTATCCACAAAAAGGGTCGGATGGAGGATCCAGGAAACCATTGGCCTGTCTGACTGTTCTCATTATTGAGGTAAGTTCTGCAGTAGATGATCTTGTAGACAATCACACAGTATGTAAGTGACAACTGGAGGATCAGGCCCAGCCAACATGGGTTCATGAAAGGCAGGTCGTGCCTCACCAACCTGATCTCCTTCTATGATCAAGGGTCCTGCCTAGTGAATGAGGAAAAGGCTGTGGATGTGCTCTGCTTAGACTACAGGAAGGACTTTGGTACCATCTCCCATTGCCATCTTCTGGAGAAGCCAGCAGCTCAGGGCTTAGAGATCTGTACACTTCACTGGGTGAAAAACTAGCTGGATGGCCAGGTCCAGAGAATGGTGGTGAATGGAGTTCAATGGAGCTGGTGACAGGACACGAGCAGTGTTTTCCAGGGGTCTTTCCTGGGACTGCTCCTTTTAAAATCTTCAGTGATTRTTTGGATGAGCAAATTGAGTGCACCGTAAACAAATCCAAGGACAACATCAAGCTGGGAGGAAGAGTTGATCTGCTTGAGGGTAGGAAGACACCACAGAGGGATCCAGACAGTGTGGAGTGATGGGCTGAGATCACCTGTAGGAGGTTCCATACGGTCAAGGGCTGAGCCCTGCTCTGCCATCAGAGCAACCCCATTCAGCACTTCAGGCTTGCGGTGGAGTGACTGGAGAGCTGCGTCCCAGAAAGGGATTTGGGGGTGTTGGTCAAGAGCCGGCTGAACATGAGCCAGCAGTGTGCCCAGGGGGCCAGGAAGGCCAAGGACCTCCTGGCTTGTGTGAGAAACAGTGTAGGCAGCAGGACCAGGGAAGTGATCGTCCCCCTGCATCTGGCACTGAAGAGACCACACCTGGAACACTGTTCAATTTGGGGGCTCCTYACTACAAGAAAGACATGAAGGAGATGGAGCGTGTCCAAAGAAGGGCAATGAAGCTGGTGAAGGGGATGGGGCACAGACTTTCTGAGGAACACCTAAGGGAGCTGTGGTTATATAGTGAGGGTGACCTCATCGCTCTCTACAACTACTTCAAAGGAGGTTGTGGTAGTCGTGGAGGGCGATCTCTTCTCTAGTATAACTACATATAAAGCAAGAGGATATGTCCTAAAATTACTCCAGGGGAGGTTCAATTAGATATTAGGAATAATTTCTATATCGTAAGCATGGTGAAGCATTGGAAGAGGCTGCCCAGGGAAGTGGTGGAGTCGCTTTGCCTGTAAATGTATAAATGAAGCAGTTAGGAATGTGTTGTAGTAGGAATGGGATTAAATATTTYACAGTTAGACTCCATGACCTCGCAGGTCTTTGCTAACCATAATGATTCTATGATTCTATGGCATTCTATGGATTCTATCTCAGTATCTGAACCATGTGCCTGTGAGCTCCCTTCTTGTCCCATCTAGGTTTCTTGCATAGTTAATCACTGTGAGTCAGGTATTCCAGAGTGGGACATTTCCAGCTTTCATAAACAGTCACCCTCTGATGCAATAAATTGCAATG
>NW_020456023.1:0-2463 GCF_003342845.1 Nothoprocta perdicaria | reverse complement strand
GCCCTGTCTCGCTGTGCTGCACTTGACAGTAGAGCCCTGGTGTCGCTCTGTGTTTCCCCTCCTGTCCAGCTGCTCCTGTGTTTCTCTTGGACTCCCTGCAGCTGGTGGGTTTTCAGGGGCACTTCATTTGCTAATGATGCAAGTTCTGGACATGGAGGGGAGTGAGGTMGGTCCAGACCCCTRTGCAGCTGCAGGAAATGCACCCCAGGGCTTTGGGAAATGAGCTGACTCTCCCTTAAGGAGAGCCTGTCTGCAGTGCAGAGCAGCCTTTGACAGTCCCCATGTAGCGTCCTGGCAGCTTGTGAGCTGCCCTCCAGAAAGGGTTTGATGGCTCGTAGCCTCATTGTGATATCTGTGAGGAGTCAGTAGAAAAGCCAAGGATTTCCACCTTCAAGGAACATTCCCAGGGGTGACAGGATCATCTAAAATAGAATAAAAGATCCTTGAAACTCTGTTCCTGCTATCTTACTCTTTAGAAACCAGAGTGAAGACACTGAAAATCTCTTCTACAAGTTGAGTGGATTTTCCCTGATAGAAATGCCAGAGTTACTCACACCCACTGCCCCTTTCCCACTGTTCTACAGCAGAACTTTGGGGCTTCTAGGAGAATGGCAAGGTTTGCAGTATGGGTTGGGTGTTGCTTGGAAAGTCTCTCTAATTTCTCAATGTCTTTTCTTCTTTGGAGAGTCTGGCATGCCCAGAGACAGGATAATGTCCAACAGTAGCTCSCTCAATGTGTTCCTCTTCTTGCCGTTTGCCGACACACGGGAGCTGCAGCTCTTGCACTTCTCCCTTGTCCTGACCATCTACCTGGCTGCCCTGCTGGCCAACAGCCTCATCATCACAGCCATAGCCTGCGACCACCACCTCCACACCCCCATGTACTTCTTCCTCCTCAATCTCTCCATCCTTGACTTGGGCTCCATCTCCACCACCATCCCCAAATCCATGGCAAATTCCCTTTGGGACAACAGGGCCATTTCCTACTTGGGATGTGCTGCCCAGGTCTTCCTGGTAACATTCTTCCTTTCAGCAGAGTTTTCTCTCCTCACAGTCATGGCCTATGACCGCTATGTTGCCATCTGCAGACCCCTGCACTACGGGACCCATCTGGGCAGCAGAGCTTGTGTCAAAATGGCAGCAGCTGCCTGGGCCAGTGGTTTTCTCAATGCTCTCCTGCACACTGGGAACATATTTCCCCCACCTCTCTGCCAAGGCAATGTTCTGGGCTTGTTCTTCTGTGAGATCCCCCAGATCCTCAAGCTCTCCTGCTCACACTCCTACCTCAGAGAAGTTGGACTGAYTGTGGTTAGTGCCTTTCTAGTCTTTATGTGTTTCATTTTCATTGTGGTGTCCTATGTGCAGATCTTCAGAGCTGTGCTGCGGATCCCCTCTGAGCAGGGCCGCCACAAAGCCTTCTCCATGTGCCTCCCGCACCTGGCTGTGGTCTCCCTGTTTGTCAGCACTGCATTTTTTGCCTACCTGAAGCCNCAGTGGTAAAACTGTCTTTGCTCTCCCCAAATGATTGCCACAGCATCCTATACCAACACTGAGCACTATTTTCTCACTTTAGTTTTATTATTTCTAATAATRGCAGTAGTACCTCTTAGCATGTTGTTACACAAATGCTTAGACTTGTTCTACCTCTACTGAGACTACTCTCTGTCATCTGTTACTGACATAAAATGGCTCATAACTGGCTCCCTGACTGTTTCCTTGTAATAAAGTAGGTTCTACCCCGTGCACTTCCTGAAGATTGGTCTTTTCCTCCAGGGTTGATGTCAAGAATAGAATCAAGGAATTCCATCTCTGCAGGGATTCTCCATAGGTTCAGAATCAAAAAGCTCATCATCATTTGATGACTTCTTAGAGATCAACGGCTCAATTTGGGACTCASKCTTAGTTGTCCAGTGAAAGTGGAGAGCATGAATGGTCATGAATTTATTGTACCCCAATCTGTCCCGCACGGGAAGGGTGTCACAGTGTCCGATATGCAGTCTCCTGGAGGGGAAGATGGAGGTGCCAGGAGAGCATAGGGGATCTGCTGGGATAGTGTGTACCTGGGGTGGACAGTGAGTGGAGCCTCGCAAAGTGGGAGGTCCTCCAAGGTGACGTTACCTAAAGGTCATACTCTAAACCCAGGTGTCTGTGGCCAAAGCAGGACTCTGCAGTGAGGACCCGGCAGGCATAGAGAAGGAGGCCTGGAGAGTGATTCAGGTCACCYTCTGGGAAATACAAGGGGTCGGATCTAGAGCTGCACACGAACACTATTGGGACGTTTGGGAATGTTCCATTGTCCCTCAGAGATTCCAGGCCCAGAGATGGMTTTGTTTGAGGTTAGAAGGAAGTGGAACTGGGCTTGGAAGGCTCTTCCTTCACCTTCCAAGATAATGTTTAGATTGTGGGTCTAGCAAAGCAAGCTCCTGGTGAAGAGGCACAGATGCTTGCTGTGCTGGCCAGGCT
>NW_020456022.1:11024-20353 GCF_003342845.1 Nothoprocta perdicaria | reverse complement strand
GTTTACTGGTAGAAAATGAGCATATAACTGTGCCGGCTGTGTGGATATTACTTGTTGTCTCGTGTGTGTGTATGTGGTTACTTCTGTCTGCTTGTGAAGGAAAGATGGGGCAAAGTCAGTCTACTCCTCTTTCCCTTTCGGTTGAGCGTTTTCAGGATGTTAAAAGACGGGGGCATGATTTGTAGGTGGAGGTAAAGAAAAACAAACTAATAATATTTTGTTCTAGYGAATGGCCAACTTTTGATGTGGGCTGGCCGCGAACGGRCAGCCTGGATATACAACTGGTAAGAAAGATAAAAAGAAAAATTCTAAGTCCGGGCAAGGATGGACACCCGGACCAAATAGCTTATATAACAGTATGGGAGGATTTGGTTGAGAAACCTCCTAAATGGCTGAGGCCATTTATTAGTCATAATCCAGATGCTTTGGAGGTTAAAGAAACTCAAGCATTATTGGCAACTAATGTGGGAAAAGGAGATAAGAAAAAGGTGGAAATTTTTCAAAATTCGCAGACTTATCCCAGTTTAGAGGAATTGGGAGATGAAAAYCCCCTGCCTTATGCTCCAGTACCAGTCACCCCAGAAGGAGCTATCTCGTCCTCAAGGACTACCTCAACTATGGAGCTGGGGTCACCTCCGGGAAGAGAGGAACCTCAGGGTGTGAATAATGGGGTGCCGGGATGCACACAGCAGAGGGAATACACACTGCGAAGTTCAAGTGTACAAATGTACCCACTCCGAGCCCTACGCCCAGGGCCGGATGGGGAGAGAACTTATCGATATTGGCCATTCTCTTCCAGCGATCTATACAGCTGGAAGAGTCAAAATCCATCATTCTCGGAAAAACCTGCGGCCTTAATAGACCTTGTAGAGTCTATACTGTTCACTCACAATCCCACTTGGGATGATTGCCARCAACCATTAAAAATTTTGTTCACTACAGAGGAACAGGAGAGAATCCTAGCAGAAGCGCGCAAGCGTGTACCTGGGGTAGATGGGCGACCCACCACCCAACCCCACCTGATAGATGACGGATTCCCTCTTACGAGACCACCGTGGGACTTCGACCAGGCTGAAGGTAGGGAGYGTCTCCGAATCTACYGCCGGACTCTGATGGCAGGGCTGCGAGCAGCAGCACGTAAACCCACCAATTTGGCKAAGGTTAATGCGGTCAGACAGGAACCAACAGAAAGTCCAGCCGCGTTTTTAGAACGAGTGCTAGAGGCGTTCAGACAATACACACCATTGGATCCAATGGCAGAGAAAAACAGAGCGGCGGTAATTTTGGCTTTTGTAAACCAAGCCGCCCCGGATATTAGAAAGAAACTGCAGAAAATAGATCGATTGGGGGAACAGACAGTACAAGATCTGTTAAAAGTAGCAGAGAAGGTTTATAATAACTGAGGAACACCAGAGGAGAGACAGGAAAGAATAAGGAAGGAGGATCGGGAATTCCAAGCCCAAGAAAACAGACGGAATCAAAAGGAGTTAGCTAAGATCCTTTACGCAGGGAAAGAAGGAACAGAGAGCACAGCRGCAAGTGGGGAAAGGGAAGGAAGAGGGAGGTTGGAGCGGGATCAATGTTCAATATGTAAAAAGAGGGGACACTGGAAGAACGAATGTCCAGAGAGGAAGAAGGAAAGAACTGGGGAAGTAGGAGGGCTCCAGAATTATAAAAGGCGAGTCCAAGTACTGATGGCTGAGCACGGAGATGAAAGCGACTGAGGGTGTCGGGACTCGGCTCCCTTCCCCGAGTCCTGGGTGATGCTTGGAGTGGAAGGGAAGTGGATAGGATTCTTAGTAGATACCAGGGCTGAACATTCGGTTTTAAATAAAAATACAGGGAAACTGGCTGAGAGGACCAGTCTGGTTCAGGGGGTTAATGGAGTGAAATCCTATCACTGGAGCACAAATCGGCGGGTGGATCTGGGGACAAAACAGATTACGYATTCTTTTATAKATGTTCCRGAATGTCCAGCCCCGTTATTGGGAAGAGATTTATTAACTAAGCTTAGGGTCAGTATACATTTTGAGGAAGGAGGTGTAAAAATAAGTGATGGGGAGGGAAATCCTCTACATGTTTTGACGATGAGGTTGGAAGATGAGTATCGAATATATCAACCCAGCAGAATAGAAGAGATTACCCAGGAAATAACAGAATGGGTAGAAAAGATCCCTGAGGTCTGGGCAGAAACAGCGGGTGTCGGGAGGGCTGCCCATAGAGCCCCGATAATTGTGGAACTGAAGCCAGGGGCTGGGCCGGTGAGAGTGAGACAGYATCCGATGATGAAGGAGGCGAAGACAGGAATAACCCCATATATCAATAGGCTGATAGGGCTCAGGATATTAAAGAAGTGCCGGTCCCACTGGAACACCCCCTTGCTGCCAGTTCGGAAGCCAGGCAGGAATGATTATCRACCAGCACAGGATCTAAGAGAGATGAATGCCCGAGTTGAAGATATTCATCCAACTGTACCCAATCCGTATACTCTGCTTAGCACACTCCCCCCATCTGTGGGCTGGTATACAGTACTGGATTTAAAGGCTGCATTCTTTAGTTTAATGCTAACAGAGAAGAGTCAAGAAATCTTTGCCTTCGAATGGGAAGATTTACAGAAAGGGATAACAGGACAGCTTACCTGGACCAGGTTGCCTCAAGGGTTCAAAAACTCACCAACCCTATTCAATGAAGCACTAAGTGATGATTTACAGTCATACCRAAATAAGCACCCTGAACTAACCTTATTACARTATGTGGATGATCTATTAATAGTGGGAGCGACTGAGGAGGACTGTAAAAGGGGTACTGAAGATTTACTACAAGAATTAGTCCAATYGGGATWCAGAGTCAGYGCCAAGAAAGCACAGATAYGTAAAAAGGAAGTTGTATACTTGGGATATAAATTAAGCCAAGGGAAGCGGTGGCTGACAGCCCCTATGAAAGAGACTATACTGCGTATCTGTGAACCACGATCGGCCCGAGGAGTACAGGAATTCCTGGGCTCGGTGGGCTATTGTCGGTTGTGGATCCCGGGATTTGCTGAAATAGCAAAGCCACTTTATGAGGGAAGCCGGGAGTCTCAGGAGTGGATATGGACTCGAGAAATGAAAGAGGCTTTTGAAGCCTTGAAGCAGGCATTGCTAGAAGCCYCTGCCCTGGCCCTCCCCGATCTGTCTAAGGAATTTCACCTTTTTATTGATGAAAAGAAGGGCATTGCTGAGGGAGTGCTGACTCAGAATAAAGGGCCGTGGAAGAGGGTGGTGGCTTATCTGTCAAAGAAGTTAGATCCTGTGGCGGCAGGATGGCCTCCGTGCTTGAGAATAACAGCGGCTGCCGCTTTAATGACTAAAGATGCGGACAGATTGACTTCTGGACAACAGCTGTGGGTTATTATCCCGCATCAAGTGGAAGCTGTTCTCCGGCAGCCCCCAGCACGGTGGTTAACAAATACAAGACTGGCACATTACCAAAGCCTGCTGCTAGATCCGACCCGTCTGAAGTTTACAAATCCTTTGGTTTTAAATCCGGCCACTCTACTCCTGGATCTGGATTATGAGAAGCCGGTGCATGATTGCAAGGAAATACTGGCTGAAGTAGCCACAGTACGAAGAGACTTAATAGATAAGCCTCTGGAAGGAGGGGGGCTTGTGTGGTTTACGGATGGGAGCAGTTTCGTGGAGAATGGTATCAGAAAGGCGGGAGTGGCAGTGGTAGATCTGGGCGGGAGAGTCGTTTGGAGCGCCCGACTGCCGCAAAGTCCGTCGGTACAGAAGGCCGAGCTGATAGCCCTTGCAAGAGCATCAGAACTGGCTGAAGGGAAGAGGCTGAGTGTGTATACCGATAGCCGGTACGCCTACGGAACGGTGCACATACATGGTGCAATATATAGAGACAGAGGACTTGTGTCATCATCTGGGAGGGACATTCGAAATAAGGAGGAGATACTGCGGTTGTTAGAAGCGATTCAGAAGCCTAAAGCAATAGCTGTGATTCACGTCCCTCGACATCAGAAAGTGACGGACCCGGTTAGTCGAGGGAAGCAGAGGACCGATGAGGCAGCGAAAGAAGCAACTAGAGCGACTCTCGAAAAGGACCAGGAAGGAACTAGTTGGGAATTGATGCTAAATATCCCTCCCCCTGGGACAGGGCAATTACCTCAGACACCGAATTATACTGATGAGGACATCCGATGGATAAAAGGGACTGGAAAAGCGGAAAAAGGAGAAGATGGATGGTATAGGGGTTCAGACTCRACTCTAACGTTGCCTCAGGCTCTGGGGAAGCAGCTATTAAATCAGTTGCATCAAACAACACGTCTTGGAGAAAGAAAGGCTGCAGAATTAATGGCCTCAGCTGGGTTACAGTTCCACAGTCAAGGGGCGATAAGTTGAAAGATAGTAGAAGACTGCAGGGCCTGTCAAAAGACGAAACCAGGAAAAGTAACAGGGCAACATTCGGGAGTGAGATCGAGAGGGCGGAGCCCAGGGAAAGCATGGGAAATAGATTTCACAGAAGTAAAGCCAGGGAAATATGGGTATAGGTATCTGTTGGTAATGGTAGATACCTTCTCAGGATGGGTAGAAGCTTTCCCAACGAAACGGGAAACAGCACAAACAGTAGCTAAGATACTGATGGAAGAAGTAATTCCCAGATATGGGATACCAGAAGTGATAGGGTCTGACATTGGGCCTGCTTTTGTGGCCAATGCAATTCAAAGCTTACTGCACTTAGTGCGAACCAAGTGGAAATTGCATTGTGCGTATAACCCACAAAGCTCAGGACAAGTAGAGAGGATGAACCGAACATTGAAAAAAACACTAACAAAATTAATATCAGAGACTGGTGGTGATCAGGTGACGCTCCTGCCTTGTGCCATATTCCGGGTACGAAACACGTCGTATGTGATGAACCTAACACCATTCGAGATCATGTACGGGGCACCCCCAGCGGTGTACCCTGTTGAAAAGAAAGGGAGGGAGAAAAAGGGGATACCCGGGATATGATACAGGCAATGTGTGCAATCTGTATCAGCCTGGGTGGCGGTAACTCTATTTGTACCAGGAGCAGCAGCTGGTGCGGCTTTAAACRCGGTATCGAAATTGGCGTGCTGGAGTGAGAAGCAAGCGAATGTCACTACGGAAGTCCTGGAACAACTTTTAACAGATCAGAAAAGCTTACATCATGCTTTATTGCAAGATCGAGCTGCTAYAGATTTCCTTCTCCTGGCTCATGGAAWTGGCTGTGAGGACTTCGATGGACGTTGTTGCTTCAACCGCTCAGATCACAGTCAATCTATACATGAACAGTGCAGGGTCCTGCACCTGGGGAGGAATAACCCCAGGCACCAGTACAGATTAGGGGTCGACCTGCTGGAAAGCACCTCCACGGAGAGGGACCTGGGAGTCCTGGTTGACACTAAGTTAACCGTGAGTGAGCAGTGTGCCCTCGTGGCCAAGAAGGCCAATGGGATCCTGGCCTGCATCAGGAGGAGTGTTGCCAGCAGGTCAAGGGAGGTGATTCTGCCCCTCTACTCAGCTCTGGTGAGGCCGCACCTGGAGTACTGTGTGCAGTTCTGGGCTCCCCAGTATAAGAGGGACGTGGAGCTTCTCGAGAGGGTCCAGAGAAGAGCAAACAGGATGATTAAGGGAATGGAACATCTCTCATACGAGGAGAGGCTGAGTGAGCTGGGCCTGTTTTCTCTGGAGAAGAGAAGGCTCAGAGGGGATCTGATTAACACGTATAAGTTCAGGAAGGGAGAATGCAGGGAGGAAGGGGACAGGCTGTTTTCATTGGCGGCCAGCGATAGGATGAGGGGTAATGGCCACAAGCTGGAGCACAAGAAGTTCCGTCTCCAGGTGAGGAGGAACTTCTTTACTGTGAGGGTGACAGAGCAGTGGAAGAGGCTGCCCAGGGAGGTTGTGGAGTCTCCTTCTCTGGAGGTCTTCAAAACCTGCTTGGATACCACCCTGTGCCCCATGCTGTAGGTGTGCCTGCTTGAGCAGATGATCTCTAGAGGTCCCTTCCAACCTTGAATATTCTGTGATTCTGTGAACAGTTGAGATGGTTGAAGGAACATACACAAAGGATAGTGCAAGAAAAAGGGTTATTGGATGGTTGGTTAGAATCTGTATTTGGGGGTTTACCTAAATGGTTAATGGGAATAATAAAAGAAGGACTGAGGATATTGGGAATATTAATTCTGATAATAATATGTATAAGTATTGCTGTGCAATGCATAACGGCAAGCTTTTATAAGTAGTTTATAGTAATATGTATTACAGTAACAGCATGCTTTTATAAGTAGTATATAGTAATATGTATTGCTGTAACAGCATGTTTTTATAAGTAGAATATAGTAATAGGTATTGCTGTAATGGCACATTTTTACAAGTAGTATATGGTGATATATATAAGTATTGCTGGGCAATGTGTAACAGTGCACTTTTATAAGTAGTATACCTCTTAGCAGAGAAGGATTTCTCAAAATGAAAAAGTGAAAAAAGGGGGAATGAAGGACAACCCTAAATCATCCACCCACTCTTGGGCTAATTGGAAGATCCATGCCTGAGCAGTTCGGAGAACTGATAACACATATCTAAGGAATTCCTGACAAAAAGTAGGTGTCARAACAGCCAATCCCGAAAGGACAAAACAGCATAAGGGGGAGGGGGGTAAATGGGGTTAATGATTTTATAGCCCTACTTTAGATTGTATAAAAACCTCTCTTGCAGATGCCTCGGGGTCCCTGGCAAGACCCCCTTCTAGGGTGAGCCTTGGACCCCAGCTAACTGGTAATAAAAATATCTCGCTTACTTAGATCTCTCTCTCTACCTTTGTCCATCCGAGGTACGAGGGGCGAACCTAACACCTTGCAGGGAGGAAAATGTGTGGAAGCTCTGTGACTCCATCCGAAGCCGGCAGCGGTACCCGCTGGAGGAATTGTATGCGGTTTTCCTCTCCAACGAGAGGCGGATGGTGAGTCCGGMTTAACGGCAGTGCTGGAGGCGCCTGCGGCCTCCAAGGSCTCGYGGTGCCCGGGCAGCCTCTGAAAACTCTGTGAAGTGCTGTTTAGTGATGTGACTAAGAGCTGTCCTGATAAAGAGCAACTATCACACACCTGATATTGCTTTGTGACCGATTCTGTTTACATGAGCATCTTTTTCTGACGCGAGAAGACCGGTCAGAACAAAATCTCTTACGCGGCTTTGGTTCTGTGGAAAGCAAAGAAGTGAATATAGTGACACAGCCTCCTTTGAGATAAAGCAGGACAGCCCAAAATCAAATTAAAATAAAATAAAATAAAATAAAATAAAATGGCAGAAAAGGATGTTTCACACATTTTAAACTCCAGAAATAAGTTTCAATTTTTTTCAATTTCAGGTCAGATATGGAAGTAACAAAATTTAAAGATTTTTGACCTTTTTTGATTTTTTTGAGTTTTGAAAGATTTTGATCAAAAAGCACAATGTTGTTATAAATGAAACTACAAGTAGAAATAGGTTTATTAAAAGCAGACCTTCTGAAGTCACCCTTTAGCAGCACATTTGTACGAGGGCAGCGCCAGAAATGGCAACGAGTAACTGAAGTGGCAAAGCAATGCAGTGTGCACAGATACATGCGTGCAATAAATGCAGTAATATTAATATGCATATGCCTGTATGTTCATACATATGCTCATGTATGTATGCATAGACGTGTTTACATGCATGTGCATGTGATTGCACAAGTTCACGCGTGTTCATGCATATGCATATGTGCTCATTTCTATGCRGTATGCAATAAATGAGCCCTTAGGAGGGGCTGTGCCTGTAGCCTACTTTCCAGGGGAGCCTGGTAGCGAACGACAGTTTTCCTCTTCCTGAGGTCGTAACGTTTGGGAGCTCCTTCAGCTTCCTCGGCATCACCAACTTCAGCTGATGAAGATGACAGTGATAATCCTACAACTACAGCAGGAGGACACACTTCAGAGGAGCTTTCTTACCCACTGACCATCCTGAAAACGCTGGCTGCACTGCACAAAACCATGAAAACTGCCCCGTTGTCGCTCTAGCGAAAGCGCTCTTCCCAATCTGAGTGATACCACCCAGCTACTTGACTTCCCAGGCCATGGCACCTGTTTGGGATCTCGTGTTTGGTTGTAAGCATTTTGTGAAGAACTAATTCCTTTTCTTCTCCTGAGCATCTGTCTCGAGCTCAGTCCAGCCCTGACATCCCCCCCTCTGGCTTGTGACCCCGATGGCAATATAGAATTATGCATACATTCAAATTACCCAGTAATCCAGCTCACTTCTTTGAGTAGTAAAGATAATGGAAGGGCAGAACTAACCTACACTCTCCTCTGCGTAAGGTTTATTGGCAGCTTTGTTCTTCTTGCCTTGGAAGCACACGTCAAGTTTTCCCTGCTTCAAAGAACCAAGAAAGATCCGTCACAAATAGGCAGAGCACCTGACATGCTCATACATTGTGCCTATATATATATATATATATAAGATTATGTGCATATACACAAAAGATCTAACTAACATACAGCTTTCCTACACGGAAAGCAATTAAGGATTAGTGGAATATAACTGTGCTTTGTTTCTTTCCTAGCACACATGTAAGACACTGGCCTTTTTGTTTCTTTCCTAGCACGCACAAAGACACTGGCCTTTGTGAGGTATCCTATGAAGTGAATAGTTCTGCTCTATTTGATAAAGGGAATTTGGACCTAAAGAGAAAGCTTTTAATCAAGAGAATAGTCTAAAATGGGCTTTAAGTCCACTTAGSAATTGTTTTTGCCATGATCAGAAACTTAAGTGTAGGAACTAAGGCTGAAAAGACAAACAGGTTGGTTGCGCCTGCGTGGTGAAGGGCAGCGGGCAGTCTCGTTGCCCATTTAATCCCCAGGCAAAACTTGTAGCAAGTTTTGAAGTGAAAAGCCAAGTCCCAATAAGTCCATAAAATGTTTGTCCATTCAAAACTGGTTAAAAAACAGTTCAGGAAGTGTGGTGTAAGGTGTAAGGTGCAGATGTTGGCATTTTAGTGCAGTTTCCCATTTTCTGAAGCTGAAATTCATAGCACCTTTGGAGAAGAGCTGTGGGATGGCCATACCATTCATGTTTTATGTTGTCATTAGAGAGAAAATTAGCCTTCAATCCTCTTTGGAGTAGGTTATTTCAGCTAAATTACAGTTAAGTCATTCCTACTTGAAATACATTTTGAATATTACATACACACATCTTCAAATACATAAAAATACAGAAACAAATATTTACACTTTTTGTACCATTGAGCGCGCCCTTCCTGAGCGCGCCCGGCCATGCCGCGCTGCCCTCCCGCCGCCGCCG
>NW_020456022.1:4231-10992 GCF_003342845.1 Nothoprocta perdicaria | reverse complement strand
CCAGCTGCTACTGGTAAGGGCCTCAGTCTGTCGGTGTGTGTATCTATAAAAGAAAAAAGAAAGGAAAAAAATAAAATATCGGGGGCAGGAGGGGCCATCCCGGCTCTGGAACTGAGTGCGTGAGCCCAGAGGCCTCAAATGGAGCCCGAGCTCTGCTGGAGGCGAGAGCGAGCGGGAGAGGAGGACAGAAAACTAACTTAAAGCAGTCCCTGGTGCCTTGCAGGGAGGAAAATGTGTGGAAGCTCTGCGACTCCATCCGAAGCCGGCAGCGGTACCCGCTGGAGGAATTGTACGCGGTTTTGCTCTCCAACGAGAGGCGGATGGTGAGTCCGGCTTAACGGCAGCACTGGAGGCGCCTGCGGCCTCCAAGGCCTCGCGGTGCCCGGGCAGCCGGCCCGGCCTGGGGCCTCCGGACCACCCTGCGTTTATCCCTATTTGTGATCCATATTATCCGATGCATTTGGAGTTGCTTGCAAGACAACACACGTTCCCTGTAACCCGCCAGTTTAGGAGAATGATGGATTTATGTGGTCCAAAACCATCAAAACTGGTTTATTTCTTTTATTATTATCTTTTTTTTTTTTTTTTTCTCTCTGCATCACAGATATAAGCAGCTGAGATGTGTCAGCTGGCAAAGAACTGCTTGTGTTAATCTTTGTTCAAAATTACTTATGACTTTCAGATTCCCYTATGGAAGCAGAAGTCTGGACACGGAGATGAGCCCGTTGTCTGGGTAAAGTAGTTTGGTCTTTATGTGACTTTTTTTTTTTTTTTTTTAATAGGGTCCTCCAGTGTTTTGTGCTATGTCAAGTGCTTCCCTAACTGACTTCTGCAATATCAAGCATGGGCAATGTTAGCCATATTTTTTAACAAAATACAGTTGTGTATTAATGACACAATGCCATTATTTGTTTTTCTGCAACAGATCCGTAAGCACTGTAAACGAGGTCTCCTTTTTAATGCTTGTAGTAATATAACAGTGTAAGTCAATAAAATCTGCACGTGGAGAAGATTGGTAAAAATGGCATACAAGCCTGCGAAACTTATTTTGCATATATTCTGAAGCCATCAAACTCGCAGAATTTCAAGGAAGAGGTGCTTGTGTTTTTAAGTGAATGAATGAAGAAACCTCTCTGCACTTGGCCTAGGATAAAAAACTGCAAACAATACATCAGGTATCAGTGTGTAAATTGATCCTAGGTGGTGGCTTTATAGTGTTATTTGTACTGGACTTAGTTCAGTAATTACTGTTGTAGAATTCCTTTTAAGTATATCTATTTTTTTTAGTTATTCYGTTAATACAGAAGCATTCTTCTAGTTTGATGTTATTTCTGTAGATCAGGAATTAAAGGTTAGTTTTGGATTTATGCTACAAGTCTCAACACTTTTACACAAATGATATGCATCATGCCGGAAGGAGAAGGATTTTTTTTTTGGGGGGGGAAAAAAATATGACAAAGTGCTTGAGTCTTTTAAATCACTTCAAAAATAATTAATTCTGTTCCAAAACGTTGGTGTATTTCTAAAGGAGGAAAAAAAAAGGGGGGGGAATAAAGAAAGAAAGGTTTTCTTTGAAAATAAATCTGGATCTTGAGAGTCAGAAAAGGCCTCTGTGAAATATTAATTTTCCTTCAAATTCATGGCTTGAAAACTGTTTTTTTTTTTTTTTTGGTTATTGCAACGCCTTGCAGAATTTGTGCATCCTGATGTTCTTTTTTTTGTATTATACTTGATAAGTATTTTTCTGAATACAGTTGTTACATGCAACTCTGTCTGCGCTTTGTATATTGGCCTGTCAGAATAACTTGGCCAAGATTTTTTTTCATTCCAATTCCATCATGGTCAGCGTTGTTCAACATTGAGAATATGGGTGGATTCAACGTAATTCTGCAAAGCAACAGTGCAAGTAACTTGCACCAAAGCAAAAGTAATTCCAGTTTCTCCAGAGCTGGAAGGACTCTTTGCTATACCTAGATTTGTTATAGGTTAGGGACTAAAATTGCTTCTCAGAGCTTAAGTGTCAAGGCAAAGCAGTGCCATATAGTACCTATGGGCTTTTTTTTTTTTTYYWKWWWTTTATCTTATTTCTGCAGTCCAAAATTTATATTTTTTCTTTTTTAGAGTTGCAGCTGCTTTTTCAGTTGATTCTGACAACTGAACACCATGTCCTCTAATTTCCAACGGATGTTATTACAGCAAGTAAACATCTCTTATTAAAAGAGGCTGTTAGGTAATTGTAATGTTAACATCTTATTAAAAGAGGCTGCTAGGTAATTGTAATGTTAACATCTTAACGTATGCTTCTATGACCCATCTCAGAGCACCTYCAGCTAGCTCATTACTGCATGTGAAAATGTAGTATGTGATGTGCACCATTTGGTATTTCCTCTTGTGAGTATGTGGAGTCTAGCAAGCCTCCTGGCACTTACCGTTATCCAACACTAATTATGAATCTTTATAAGCTGAGCAGAGAAGGAGGGGTGAGAAAATGGTTCTCTCTGTGTAACCAGCAACTGAAGCTAGATCATATAACCTGCTCAGGGTCCCAAAGTGATGTTTTTGCACAGTAAGTGCAGTGTGCTTTAATTGTCAGGTCTAGTTCTTGCAGAGTAAATTATTTTKACAGAAGGKTTTTTTTTGGMTCAGTTTAATGTAGTAGGCTTGTCTGYGTTTGAGGTGTTTAATTCAGGTGACTGGTTCTAAAGATGCTGCTAAGGCCAAGTGGCAAGTTGTCAAATTTKCGTCAACCTTTAGGGCCTCTTTTAACTACTAATATAGCCCCAGCACTGAATAGCTGCCATGTCTTCTACAAAAATTCCTAGATTGTCTTACCATTTCAGTTTCTTCTAGTCATGTGTTGGGCAATCTGGCTGACATTTGCCATGTGTTTATTTCTTCTTTCCTTTTCCTTACAGATGGAGAAAAGGATAGTGAAATTTTGTTTTGAAAGCGATTTCTTGTTATTGCTGTGCATGTTTTTGCTACTTTTTTAATAAAACAGTAATGCTGTGTCTTTATGTTCAGTAAAGTACGGTCAAGGAGACACACTTTCTCTTTAGATTCAGGATTGTGAAGCTCCCTGGGGTTTTTAGTTGCAGGGCAGTTGATGCTTAATCTTTGCTCTGACCTTTGAAAGATGCAGGGTTTCACYTTAGGATGAAAATGAGTGTTGAATGTGGGTCCCTGCAGAGATGTAGTTTTCAATGTGAAACTTTTGATGGTTTTTTCAGCTAGTTTGGTTGTGAAGCACCTTGGTCTGTGRCGTGGGTCGTTCCCCCGAAGGAAGCTCTGGAAGACTATTTGCGGGGGTGAACAAATAGCCTCTTTAATGCCTTAACTGTTTCCTTTTATCCCGTAACACCCGACCGGACTGCGCCCCCTACTCGCAACAGTCCAATCACCAGAATGCGCGTCGCCTCTTGCCATATATGGTCCTCCAGYGGTCTTCCTCGGGGCTGCCTCGGGGCTGCCTTGTGGCTTTAGCTCCTCCATTTTGTGCGCCTTGTTTTCCCTTCCCCCAACTGCTTCTCAGTTTAATCCTTTCAGCGACATTGGTCCTCATCTTCAGGGTTTTTTTGTATGYGAAGCTAATGTAGCAAGTAGAGGTCGCCTGAACTGCAATGTGTGCTTGACCTAGCAGGAGCTTTGTAGATACTGAAGGTTTCTTAYCTGATGAAGGTTTCTTTACTGTGGAAAGAGTCAAGAACTGCTAAGTTTGAATGTCAGACTATCGTGTACCAGGAAGAGGAAACTTTTAGTCAAGTTGAAATGTAACAGAAAACGTTGTTTGCAGACACTAAGGATCAGAATGACTGAAAAGCCTGCAGATGTATAGATGCACCTTTAGTTACGGTGAATGCTCTGTGGTTACAAAAACCTTTTGGCTCTCCCCTGATCTGTCTTGCTTGGTTGAGCTCTGCCTCAACCAGAGGATCTCAGACACTCCCCCAATGGTCTTTGTTGTTGCTGGTGGTAGATACATAGACCATCATTCCTCCTGTGTTATTCACTCCTGTTTTTTCACTCTATGCCCTGCTGCATGGGTCAGACCAGAGAAACAAGGAACCCCTCAGGTTGGAAGGGACCTTCTTAGGTCATCCAGTCCAGTCCCCTGCTCAAATTGGGTCAAAGGAGGTGAGATTGCTCATGGCCACATCCAGTTGAGTGTTAAACCACCTCCATGGATGGAGAGCCCGCAACCTCTCTGCACAATCTGCTCTAGTATTTGACGATCTTCAAGATAATTTCTTCAAGATAATTTAATTGGAATTTACTGTGTTCCAGCTCGTGTCTGTTGCTTCTTGTCCTGCCATCAGGCACCCTCAGGAAGACTCTTGTCTTCTCTGTATCCTCTGATCAGCTAGCAGTGATTAGCCAAAAGATTGCTCTCAGTCCCCTCTTTTTGAGGCTCTGCAGGTCTGTTTATTCCCTGAGCTTCTCCTGTGCCATGGTCTCTAGTTCCTTCTTGGTGCCCTCTGCTGGACTTGATCCCCAAAGTCAGTGTGTGTCTTGGATTGGGGAGCCCAGAACTGGTCTCAGAGGTGCAGCTCTCTGATGAGATGCTCCCAGCTCTGTGCTGAATATTGCAAAGGAGAGTAACTGTCCACCCTGCACCACTGTTGGTGCTTCAACCAAGTAGCTTCATGGTTTCTATCACAGCAGAAAGATCTAAGATGATATTTCAGTGCTGGTTTCTCAAGCTTTGTTTTATCTTGTCTCTGATCACTTGAGGCTTTTGGTACCGCTCTGTGCCTCAGTGTCCCCAATGCTGCAAGTCACTGAGAGGTCTGGGTTTTGCTGTTACACAACTTGCATGTGCCTAAATTTTGGCTGAATCTGGGCCTTGTACTTAGTGATGCAGGCCCAGATGCCAGCAGGAATCGCAGCACCCTCCCAGCAGCAGGTAGATTTAG
Organism: Nothoprocta perdicaria; assembly: GCF_003342845.1. NCBI lineage: Eukaryota > Metazoa > Chordata > Aves > Tinamiformes > Tinamidae > Nothoprocta > Nothoprocta perdicaria. The sequence goes on along the minus strand of NW_020456022.1, from coordinate 6,079 downwards.
AGAGCAGCCCTGCCAGCAAGTGGAGCTGGTCGTTCTCTCTCTTTAGAGACCAAGTTAAACTAATGTMTTGGCATGGTTTGAACAACCATGCCTTATTTTAACAACCTTACAACAACCTTATTTTAAACTTGCTGGAAAACTGGACCTCTTGTTCTTGTAAGGGAGCCTGGGGGATGAATTTTCACATCCATACCAAATTCCGTTTCAGATGGCGACTTCCTCCAGTTTCAAATAGATAAGATACTTTTTTTCCCATCTTAATTTGTGTTTGCCTAAGGTTAAATTACYCACATACTTCATGTTAGAAGTGACTGCAATTTAATGGCTTGAAGAATGGACTGACATATATTGCTTTAATATTATCTTATTTGTGAGACATTTAGATCAGAGTTATACTTTTGATTATCATTGTTACATTGCAGTCATTTTGAGCACTGAAATTCTTAATGTTCTTGAATATAATGATAAAAGCATACAAACTTTACCTTTATTTATATGACTCTGAAAATAATAGTCTTTTTCTAAGTATGAATGCTGGGCTGTTACAAAAAAATGTGAGCTCTTTGTGTTTAATCATCCCTAGTACTGCTGCATTGCTACCATTTGTGTGTCAGTTGCACTTATACTCTTCCTATCCTATGAACTTTGAAAGCTTTAAGTAAAATTGATAATCCAGRTATTTRTCCTTGATACTGGAATGTTGCCTCTTCCAGAGCAGCTGCTGAGCCAGAATGCAGCACTTCAGATAAAGAGATTCTGTATTATCCAAGTCAAGTGAAAGTTAAATAGAACCATAGAATAATGTAATTACCCCAAGATGGAGTTGGCGCAGGATACTGGGACTGATGATGATTTTTATCGTCATTATTATTAATGAAAATATATCAGAGACTATTGTTGCCGACGGGGGTTGGCAAACTTTGTTCGGTAGYTGGACTGACCTGGGGTTGTCCTCACCCCAGGGCCCCAGAGCACAGACACCAATATGGGGGATGCAGCAAAAATGGCGATTATTGCGCAGTTCAGTCTGCCTATATACTCCCGTAGAATGCGGAGACTCACCTACTGCCCAATCGGGAGACTAATTTCAGCTTTTCGCCTTGTATGGCATGGGGTAAACTGCATAAATTAATTATGCTCCTAACTCCCGTGACATCGCGAGATCTTCCGAGCGCCATGCCCTATGCTATACTATATCATCTACTTTCGCTAATCTCTCTACCTTATTGAGCCCTAAAAACACAAAACTCCTACATTTTCCCCTCCCCATGCTAATGTTTCACTCTTTGATCTAAAAATAGAGCTTATCTGTTGAGAGGATTCTTTTGCCCCTATATGTAGACCTAACATTTCGATGTATCAAAGGTTCATCATCTAGGGAGCATATTTGCTTTGTCATTTAACAGACCTTCATATATAGTATAAGTATAAGCAGTAAACACAACAACACCAAAGTTAGTAGAACTGCAATTGGATGTAACGTGGTTAAAGATCCCAGTTGCTGTCGGTGTCCGTCCAAAAAGGGGTATCCCACCAACGGTGTTCCCTATCTTTCTTCACTCTTTCTAAAACACGATGTATTTCCTCTGTATTGTGATGAACGGTGATTAAGGTTCTCTGTCCATTGTCTTGGATGCTTTCCATTATTTGATGTGAATCATTGTGTTGTAACAGTTTTCTAACTAGGGTAAGGTCCATTCCGATAGGGGTAGGTAGTAAGCCTTGATATATAATTAGATTGTAACAACTGATGAGAGGTTACAGGGGCTGAATAATTAAAGTCACATCCCATAATTTCAGTAAAGTTACAAACACAAGTATTCGAGCGATTATTTACCTTTGCAGTCA
>NW_020456022.1:0-1549 GCF_003342845.1 Nothoprocta perdicaria | reverse complement strand
CCGTTCTCCTTAACTGACTGCATCAGGGTTTGCACCGTTTTGGGCTCTAGGGGAGTCCATTCCACGGCACCCCCTGCGTCCACTCGTACCGGATAAGCGGCTGGTATGCGCTGCAGCTGAATGCCCTCTAGGGCACAGCTAGTCGCTATTTGTCTCCAGTCTGTCAGTGGRATTGGCTCCGGAGTTTCCCCAGCCCCTTTTGTCTTAAACATCAATTGCTTTTGTCTTAGTGCCTCTTGACGTATCTCTTTCAGTGTCTCTATCAGTTGATGGAATTCAGCTTTTAGGTCGTCACCCCTCCTTTTTGGGTCGTTTCTGGGTGGCTTATCAGGACGCCACCCTCACTGCATTCCGCCCGCTAGTCTCTCCGCCTCTGAGTCAGATCCTGCCCCCTCTGGGYCCGCCTCCTCTTTCTCTATGTGCGGCCGCCCAGTCCGCCTGCCCGGTCTCCTCGAGCCCCGAGCGCGCTCGTGGCTCGTGTCTGCGGCTCCCGCCGCTCCGCCTCCAAACCCCCTGGATGCGCCATGTTTAGGTGTGTCCGCAGCAGGCAGTCTAATGGGTCTGTTACCACTGCGGGTGAGGGTTGCTGCACAGGGGGGTTGCTGGATTGTGCACAGGCGTGCAGCTCCCTCCGAGGGTGTCCTGGCGTGGGGCCAAATCCTGGGAAAGCTGCAGGGGTTGCCGACCAGGCGTTCAAAGGGCAACCTCTCTCGCCCAAGGCAGCTGGAGGCGCGGAGGACTGTCGGCTCTTGGAGTCAGTCTCTTTTCTTGGCACCCCTGTCCACCCGTTCCCCCGCTTCTGGCTTCTCATCCGTTAGTTCTGAACCATCCTCCTGTATTATTGAAAACTCTTCCGTGCCTCTTCCGTTTTCACACAAGGCGGCCCGTTCTGTTTGGGACTCATGGTCCTTTACATCACATAATCGTGTGTCTAAATCGGACTCCCCATGCAAGCAAGCACAAGCCGCATCCCACATTGTTCGATCCTCCCGCGCGCGCTTCAACAGTTGCAGAATTACCCATGTTTTTAATTTTTTAGCCATACTAACGGCCGTAGCCTGCTCCCCTAAGATACCTGAGCATCGTTCGCAGGCACTCGGCTGCAAACAATCAGCTGGTCCTGTCACTGCCCCCTCCTTAACGGGGCGGGCCACACACTGGGCCGCGGTTTTCGGTTTCACAGAAAGCTTAAATTCCTGCCCAGTAACGAAATCACCTTATCCAAGGTCTTCATGGTTCCAGAACCCACACAACGACTATCCACAGTCCTCCAGTCCAGCAATCACGTCAGGGTCACCACTTGTTGCCGATGGTGGTCGGCAAGCCTTGTTCGCTAGCTGTATTGACCTGGGGTTGTCCTCACCCCAGGACCCTGGAGCACAGACACCATTATGGGGGATGCGGCAAAATGGCGATTATTGCGCAGTTCAGTCTGCCTATATACCCCTGTAGAATGCGGAGACTCACCTACTGCCCAATCGGGAGACTAATTTCAACTTTACACCTTGTATGGCATGGGGTTATCAGTAAACTGCATAAATTAATTACG
>NW_020456021.1:3479726-3490825 GCF_003342845.1 Nothoprocta perdicaria | reverse complement strand
TTTTTTTTAACAGACTTCATTAAAAATTGGCTTCGGGCAGTTCTGTCTGTAAGTATCTCTGATTTTGATGTTTCTAAATAAGTCACCTCCAACCTCGTGGTCAATAATGGAGTTTGAAAAATAAAAGTCATATAAATTCTGTGTTGATATACCTCACAGGATATTAGTATATATGTTTGCATGTTATGCTTAGTTTTAAACATATCATAAATGTCAATGTAACAATTACCCATATATGGTATTTCAGTAAGTGTTATCTCATTCAAGGAGCTCGGGCATTCACATATGCAGTTAATATAATGAAATTAACAAGCTCTAAATTTGCCACCTACACTATTAAATGATAACCTGTTTAGCTATGCCTTAAGATTACATTTCCTAAAGGTAATTAAAATTCCAGTCACACTCTTATGTAGCTAAGCCAGTCTTTTAAAACAGATTTTTAAAATCACCAAAACTAAAATGTAAATACCTTTAGACAACTAAAAATCTTCATCTTGTTGGTAATTGATGTATGGTACCAGCACCATGGGGAACTCAGCCCTGTGAACTAAGACAAGGTCTGCAAGTGGTTATCCTTTTTGTTAGCCTTGCTGTAGCAACAGGTGGGCACTGAGCAATTAGGCAAGCATACTTCACATGCCAAGATCTTACAGGAGCAATAGGAGAGAGCAAGCAGGTACTTTGAGGGGAAAAAAGTCATGTGCCATTATCTGCAGTTATGCAATTATTTCTAAACCCAATAGCTGGGTACGGGTCACAAATTATGTTTTTATTACAAGTGTCTAGAGGCCTTGATCCTGAATACTATTCTAGTGTGCTGCGCTGAAATATTCACTGTAAGAAAATCCACATCTTAAAAGAAAATCATCATCTAAAGATGAGACTGAGGGGGAGAAGGAGAGGAAAATCTGAGGTAGTATTGCTCGTGCGGGCAAGGGACTAATGCATGGAGAGATCAAGGCCGTTGTTTAACAAAACCCTTAAGCACATATGTGAATAATCCCACTCTGCTTCAGGATGGTATTACTGCCAAAATGAAAGTCTACAGCTCTTTGTGTTAACTCAGGGCCCTGGTGACTTGCCCAAGGTCACCCAGTAAATCTGAGATAATACTAGGATTTGACCTCAAGCCTCCTGCTTTCTACTTGTACGTCTTAAACAGAAACCCAGTTTCCATTTCTGTTTAGGTTTATCACTGTTTTGTTTAATTTCCTTTTTTTTTTTTTTTTTTTTTTATGGATTCTAATTAGGTGTCCAAGATCTCAAACAAGTAATTACAAATTTGAGTCTCCATTCCAGGTAGCTGATATTTAATTGACAATAAAGAGAGGGAAAAGGTAACAGGAGAATAACATAAACACGGACATGAGATCAGAATTCTGCTGAATAGCAAATATGCATGCAGTCTTGAAGTTCATACAGGAAAAAAAAAATACATGTTACTTTAAAAAAAATTGTTATGATGAACTTTTTGTGAGCATCATCAAATAAATAATTCTTTGCTAGAATGTAAAAGCAGTGAAAAAAGATTTTGCTGAACTAGCTTCTTTCAGAGAAAAGGAACATCAGAATTATGTGTGTTACAAGTACAGACCCCGTAAGAGAATTGTTAGACACAACAAGTCTGTTTTGCAGAAAACAAAAATACTGTAACAGTTCAAATCCAAGCCTTGTTATTGTGAAATAGACTTTTTATGAAGAAGTGACAATATAAAGGACACATAGACAACAAAAAATAGTAGAGTTTAAATTGTGCTTAATTAACTGAAGTTATTCTGGCTTAAATTAGCTGTTTTGTAATGAAGATACATTGTTGCCTTTAGCTTGGTTATATCAGGTCATGTTCCACTGAAGAGCCCACCCAAAATTAGAAGACACTTTTTAAATGTATGCAGTGTTTCTGAACAGCTTTTAAGCCAGCCTTGTTCAGGTAATGGGGTTCAAGGTTCTACAAGGCCATTTAAGCAAAATGAGTACTTACAAGTACATTACCGGTAACACATCATTTCTTTGAAGTCATGTAAGAGGCTTCCCTTTTGTTCATTCTCTTCCTTTTTTTCTTTCAAACATAAGAAGCTGTTCAGGCATCTAAGTTACTCATCCTTTGTCGCAATTGTGGAATCAAAGGTCAGATTGAATTGAACTGATAAAATAGGTAATTTCAAAGTGGAATGCATTCAATTTCATTGTCAGGGTGACTGTGAAAAAGAAAAAAAGTGTGACAGACTTGGATTGGAACCAGTGGCACAGGTGACAAATACAAAAGGAAACAGAAGAACCATGTGAAGAAAAGATTTCAGTAAGTTGCAGTAGTATTGCCTAGTATGAAAACGCTAGCAGAAAAATGCCACTTTAGGATTTCTTTAACAACAGTGAATAAAGAGTGGGGCCTTGCTAGCACAGGGCTACCAGCAGCTTGCACAAAAGCCCTTTCCCAACAGATGTCACATGTAGTGGTAAAAGCTCTCATTTTGACTAATTCAAGGCACAAGCTTTCATTAGGCTTATTCAAGGCCTACAGACCTGGGCCTACAGACCAGGTGATCAGGCAGACAATGTGAGAGTCTGCCACTGAGTTTCATTTATATACATGTAGATTATAGATGATGTTCTGGGCCCTTAAGCAGATCAGATAACACCATCCATTAGTAATATTGGACACTTCACATTGTAAGATCTAGTTTACTGTTCTCTTCAACTTTGCTAACCTAAATGGGCATAAATTTTCCAGATCTGTTGTCAGCTAAAAAGAAATACACTTTTTTGAGATATTAAAAGCATCTGTCTTTTCTTATGGAAGATCCATGGCCACCAGCTCTTCAAAAGAACATGCGCTACATACAGTACTTAGCTTTTTCAGGAATGGGTCTTTTACCACCCTTGTGAAAATTACCCACAAGGCTTCAGTTAAAGCCTTTAGAAATTCAGGGTTTGCATGGGTCCAGCAGAAGCTTACCAAAGTTTCTGAGGTTTAAAAGATGAAGGTTCTGAAAAAGAAAAGTCTTTGCTAAGAGTGCTTGAGCCTCTTGCTGCTGCTGCTGAAGTGTAGATAGTCTCCCCCCTTTTCTGTGTGTTTGCAAGAGAAACTGGAAAGTTTAGACAAGGTATGAGAAAACGATTTCTAGAAGTAATGAAAGTAAAGGAAAGAGCTAAAGGAAGAAAATGAAGCACAGAGCATGGCCTGGGGGCCAGCTACATGAAAGATCCATGGAGGTATAAACAAGGTATAAACGTTATGTTTAGAAAAAAAGAATTTTTACTTTCATTGCAAATAAACAAAGCCACTTCAGAGGACACTGACCCTTTTTATCGGTTCTTCCTCTTAATAGAAGGATTCCTGAATTTTAGCTAAACTTGAGTAAAAGAGTTAATGACACTTATTTCAGCACTAGTTCCCTGTTTCCTAGGAGTTTGATTCTCTGCAGGATACTTTCTTTTTTTTTTTTAGTTGAGTTGAAAGGACATTTATTTGAGTTGATCACCAGCTTAATGAATTCGTACCATCTGAACATCAGAGTATGCAGTATCATCAGAATTTTGTGAAGTTTCATGTAATTAACAATACAGTTTTTTAGAATTTTTTCAGATTACAGAGAAAACTGTCAATATCTACTGTTTTTCTTCTTGGCATCCTGGTTGTGTTTGTCTACACAAAACTAGTTTTGTTTACAGAAGTAGATTTCTAGCATTTCACAAATAACCCCATTTAAAAAGTACAGTCATCTGAACAGCAGCTTGTCCTAGAGAGGCACAGGCTGTGGGATTCAAGTACAGATCCAATTTACTTCCATCATCAGTGGTCACTGCTCGTAAAACTGAATATAATTTGCCACAATCGGCAACTTCTGCTGAAAGAGAAACTTTCACATTTCCCAATAGAATAAAGTGTAGCACTTGCTGTCAGCTCTAACTTTCTTTTCAATAGCAGAGATGAGGGCAATACTCTAATACAGTTTTCTGATTCCTTTTCCTGAATTTTTTCTTGATTCTGTAATTTAGGCATAGATAAGCCTAAATGCCTTACTAATGTTTACTTGGAAACAAAAAGAACGGGAGAACCACATCCACTGTTAAGAGAAAGAAATGAAAAAGGATATTTTTTGTCATTTTTACAGAGTGCAAAATAATTGCCCCAATCAGTCTCATTCCAAAATTAACTGTCAGCCTAATTGTACTGCAGCTGAGGGAAGAACTGTGCACAAAATCAATATGCACAATGAATAAAAACAATATACCAATGAATAAAATGGGCCTGTGACCATTCTCTTGGGTTGAGTCCAGTTGTCATGGCACAGCCTATACCTTACAACTAAACCTTCACCCATTCTGAAACATGCTGATTTCATCCACAAAACCTATTAAAAACAGTCCACAAGCTACACTGCCCCTTGAACAATTTCTGGCCACTGCTTGGGAAAGTGTTAGTTGACACAAGCCAAAATCAAAAGCTCAAAAACCAAAGAGCATACAAACAATTTAACTAATCATGGAACATTGCTCAGACAGGTATCCTGTGTGCTTAGGTTATTAGTATAAATGTGGTCAAAGGTCCCCAACTGGACTTGATGCTCCAAGACACGGCACTACTTTTGGACAGCCATATTTTCAGGGACCATTTCCAAATGTTTTACTTCCAAAGGAGTTCTTGGGCAAATTTTCTAAATAGAGGAATAACCCACTAGGGAAACTCTCTGCTGTCTGCCATAGCACCTTCCGATGGGCGAGGGCCTCAACTTCATAAAAGCAGATATTTCAGAGCGTATCAGTACCAATTGTTAGCTCAGGTGTGGCCTTGTCTAACACAGCCTGTCTGCACACAGTCCTCAATCTACATGATATTTGCATGACAGAAGGTCCTTGTTACTTGGGGATCTTTGTAGCATGCTCATTTTGTGGTATAGATCTCCGTTGGAGGAAACAGCATTGATAGTTACTGTTTTCTGAAGGAAACTGGCTGCCAGGGTATGAGAAAAGATTTTCTCATAAATCACTAAAGTTTAGAGTGTTTTTCTATCAATGTAGAAAACGATTGCAGCAATTGCTGATTGATTTTCAGGCAATTGCAGCAAGTAGATTTGACCACTGAAATCAGGGGTACAAAGACAGTAGAGTAAGCAGAAGCACTGCAGAGAAAGTGAAGGTTGGCTTTGTAGAAAAGATAAGAGTCCCCTGCTGGGTAAGCTTCTTTATTATCTGTCTAAGCTCAACTGCAGTGTAACTGAAAGGTCTGTTTGCTGCAAGCAAGGCTCCAGCAATGCGCAGACCTTTCTCTTGTGTAGCATATTTCAGATACCTACCTTTTAATTCATTTAATTATTTATTATTCTCCCCACTCACACCCAGTTCAAATACACCCCCAATATACAAAACATTGCTTTGGATTTCCCCCACTAATTCACAAGTATTTCATCTCTATAGAAGTTTGCTTAGCAAACATATTGTCCTCAGGACATTGAACAGTGAGAAAACTTCAAGTTCAGTTTATACTAAAATCCTGAATTGGAAGTCCAGAAAGAGACCATGTTAAAATACTAATGAAGTGCTGCCAAGAAAGCAAATATAGGTGAAATTTGTTCCAAAAAATTGAGCAAATAAAGATGCTAAGACTTCACAAATCTGAATACATATCATCTGAGCACTACACAGTTAGACATTCCCAGCAAGAAGAAAATTAGTCTTTCAGGGTTTTTCTATTACTGCTACTCCTCTCAGAGACAGGAAGTTCTTTCCTCAGAACTTCACACAAAATCAAAAGAATAAGACTTCCAGTGAGCAACACACTTGTGGATTATCTAAAAGTTCCTGACAATGGGGTATTTACATTATAAACAGGACATGAATTTGGCCAAGTTTATCTCCAGAAAATACTAATACAAGCATTCAAATTTATCACATCAAGTATATTAACAGCCAAAGTAAAGTCAGTACTTCTCCTGTGATTAAAGCCATATATCCCCAGGTATGTTTATGTGGCCACAACCTAAATGGTAATCCACAGTGTGAATTATTAATTTTTATACAACTCATGAACAGCTGGAACATAGATGAAGGTAAAAAGTGGAACCAACCTTCAAGAAAGAGGAAAGAGAAACCTAGCAAGCATCGTAAAATAAACATCTCTTCCTAATGGAGAAACTAGCAACATAAATGATCAGTAAGTAAAAAAAATCAACTGAACCATTCTCCTGAAACTGTACTAATTAAATACATCTTGGCAGGCAAATATGCTCAGTTCTTTACATAGGTTTAAATGATCACTTACTGCTAGCGAAAGCCTTTGTCTTTTGACTGCAAAGTAAGGGTTAGACTTTTAGTGAGTAAYTGTTAATAAAGTTATAAAAGATTTGATTGCAAGTAAAGTATGGTGCTCAACCAAWGTACTTATTCACAAAGCAATTCATCTTACTTGAAAATTGTATTTGGTTTAGTAAAAACTACACTTGAAACCTGAAAAGGGCAAAGGATTATTGGAAAGTAGCTTGCATTATAATCGTCAAAATCTTAATATAGGTGTTATTATAAGCAGTCTTAGAGACTATCTTATTGCAGATTTGTAATAATAATATGAGGGATGGTGAATTCATGCCTATTGCTTATTCAAGTAGAAGTAGAGTAACCTAGCAGTACAGAGAAAATGCATATGGAGCACAAATCAGAATAGTAGAAAACGACAAAAAAAAAAACCTCAGCAACTGCTGCTATTTACTTTTTATGTTTCAATCCTTTCCATAAACAATTTGGAAAATTGTTTTTTACTTTGTGAAATTCGACTTTAAAATTTCAAGCATTAAAAATTCTTGCCTTTAGAAATTGTCATTTATAACTTTTAAACACTCTGGAAAATTCTTAATATTGGCAATATAAGTCCCCCTGAAAATATCGCTCAGACTAAAGTCCTACCTAATAAAGGATATTTTCCCTACTTCTTGTAGATGGCTGCTTAAATGATTGAATAACCTGTTTCCCAGTCTGAATTGCTGATATCTGCATCAGGATGCATCAGGCATCAGGTAATACAATTATCTGTGCTTTATCTATTAAAACACTGATCTATGCACTTTTCATATTATTTGCTTTACAGGTGTCTGCGATTCTGAAACAGACAATGCTATTTGATATTCAGTGCCACTACCCTTTTCCTCTTTGTCTATCAAGTCCTTGCCAGAAAGGGTTTATAAACTTTGATTAGTATTCCACTGATGAACAAAGATTTAATGATGTCCATTAGAATCGAGCTTATGCTAAACAAAGATGAATTCCCACTTTGTTTATTGACTTGTATGTAAAATTTACAAGCAGGTATATGAAAAAAACTGCTTTCCTTCCAAACCTTGACTTCCTTTTAACAACTTGATTTTACTTTCCTTCTCTCACAAAAAGTATACTACTATTCCATAAAACCCTCTACTTTATACCATATACCATAAACATATTCACTTGCAGATTTTTTTCTTCCACACACCTGTCCCTAAAGTAATGTATGCAAATTCTAAAGAAAAGTTGTTTACTTCTAGGCTAATAACTTTTTAATTGCTTATCTGTAGGCTGAGATCTCTGCTTTACAAACTAGATACATACCAGTGTACTACGCACCATGTCAAACTGCAAAGAATGATAAGACTTATTTGACCCTATAGAAAAAATGTGCTTGCATATTCCAGATGCAGAGAGAAGCACAGTTAAATTTGGTACAGTAAAATTGGTTTGCATTTGGGTTTACCATGGGTTAGGTCTAGACAAATTATATTTTCAAAACAATGTAATGAGAAGAATCTCAGAGTTCATATTCCGCCTCTAGAAAAGTGTTGTTGTAACTGGAGTCAAGAAGCACCATGAAGTTATGGTCTGCAAGATGAACCATGATGCAGCTGCAGAATTAGCTAACAGCACAAAATTTGGCAGCATTTTTCCCTGGTGCATCAAAGGGACTATTACTTTGTAATAATATCAAGTTGAGCTCAATAGTTCAAACCAAAATGAAATAATGGTACACAGAGGAATAAAAACATTTAAATTGGGTCCTCTAAATGTACAATAGTTATGGCCATCTGACACCACAAATAAAGATGGATCCTTGCAACATTGTCTTCAACAAAGCTCCCTGTATGTCTCTCATGAAAATATAAGCACTATATACAGCTCATTACCTTAAGAGCACCAGTATTAAATCTTGTCTTGATTCCAAGTGTCCAATATAGCACTCTACCAAAGCATATGAAGTCCCAGCTTTTCCTAGTAAGGCATTCCTAACTGTGCAGATTACAAGCCAGTAGCTTTCATAGAAGCTGAGAAGATCAGCAAAAGAGATGTTAGCAGTTTTAGGAGCTGTTATAGAAGACAGTAGTGGTGATAAAAGACGAAGATTGCTTTAGTTTGCTTTGTAATGCAGAGCTCTCTTCAGTAAAGGTAACCTGTAAAAACAAGCTTCACAACCCCATAACAAAAACTGGTAATATTATCAAGTCTATCTACAAGCTCTCAAGGTTGCTATTCACTACTGCATGGTTCTCTCATCAACTTGCCTAATGAGCCTGCATCTCTGCACTTAAAAGTTGACATACACACCTAAATATGTCTGGAAGGGTCAGATTAAATCAAATGGGAGGACAGAGCATCATGTGTGGTATGGAGAGGAAATACTTCAATAATGAGGATTCCAAACTAGACGCTTGCCAAAATGGCAATGAACAGACCACAGCCCTCCAGTCTATCATCTGGGCAGCTATTTGAAATTCCAGTCAGATACCAAAAAAATACCCCTGTATTATGTAATGGAGCAGACTAAGAAGTTTCCAGGCTGTCTGGGAGCTGCACACCTGCAAGACCTAAGCAGTCTCATGAGAGGAGGTAAGTACCTGTACCAAACAAGAGCAAGTATGCGAGGGGAAAAAAAAAAAAAAAAAAAAAAAAAAAAAAAAAAAAAAAAAATAGTTATCAAGTCTCTCTGGTAAAATAAGTTAGGAAGAGCTTTTGCTCCCTTAAATTTCCATTTAGGAAAACTAAGATCTGAAGTGGAGCAGAAATAAAAGGGACACTTGGGATCCTTTCTGAGCAAGTCCTTCTCCGGGCTAAACTGTCCCACTTCTCTAAGAGCTTTCCTTTATTGTCAGCTGTTCCAGTCCCTTCATCATTTTCAGTGGCCCTTTCATTGGATTCCCTCCAGTATGTCCGTGCCTCTATTGTATCATGGAATTGGTAACTGGACAGATGAATCCAGATATGGACTCACCAATGCAGAGTAAAGGGCAATAATGTTCCTTGGCCTGTGGGCAATGCCCCTCTTCATGCAGCCCAGGATACAATTGGCCTTCCTCGCTGCAAGGGTATATTGCTGGCCCCCACTGAGCTTGTTGTCAACCATGACTCCAAAATAATTCTCTGCAAAGCTGCTTTCTAACTAATAAGCCCTCAGCCAGTACTCACGCATGGGGTTATTCCTCTCTTGTGGTAGGACTTGGCATTTCCCTTTTCTCAGCTTCAGGAGATTCCTTTGGACCCATTTCTACAGTCTCCAAATAGYAGCACAACCATATCAACCATCAATCCTAGTTTTGTATGTTCCACATGTTTACTGAGGAAGCACTCTGCACCACTACCCATGTTGTTAATGAAGATGTTAAACAGCACTGCTCCCACTGTCAGTCCCTGGGAAACACCATTAGACTGAACTCCAGCAAGACTTCATGCCACTGATCATGACCTTTAGCAGATCAATCAGTTTCTGGTCCACCTCACACTAGCAGGTAAGTGAGGCTAATAAAACTTAAGGCTGATAAAACTTGTCAAAAAGAAATGTACAAACACCCAGAATTCGTGTCCGGGTAACACTTTAAACYACTATACTAGTGCTTAATGGGAGTGAATCACACAGCCACATTCACTTGCTGAAGTGTCACATCTAATAAGCACTTACAACTCTGGAACTCCAGAATTCCTGCTAGTCATCACCCATATTAGAATGGACTCTCACTGAACTGTTAAGTAGGAATCTTCTGCCATACACTGCTTCATTTCAATTTATTTCAAAGAAGTTAAGTTATAATAACTAAAATTTATAATGAGAATATAATAAAATCTGCCTCTTTTTTCCTTTATTGCATTGTTCCAAGTTTTGAAAATCCAAGAGTATACATTAGATCACATATTCTACAGAAAATGAAACACTACTCCTACTGCTACTGATATTACATTTACTTCTTGTTGTCTAGTGACACTGTGCAACCCCTTCGCTAGTAGTTCAGTACAGATCAAATTAAAAACTTTAAACCTAAAATTTTTGAAAACTGTCTTGCCATGCTATAGTGCTTTAGCCAGAAAAAAGAGAAAATTGTAAATGGTAACCAATACTGAACTTCAGAGGAGAAAAAAATCCTGTAATTACAAGAGCACAATTCCTAAAACTGCATTTCAAAACAAATCAGAAATAACACTGCTGGTAGTAACGACTTCAAACCACAACTCAGGAAATATGGTCTGCCACAGAGCCCCTCCTGTTCTCAGCAATGCAAGGTGATATCTTTCCTGACACTGAACAAGTGTAGGTTGGAGCTGATAATGGCTGTTCTTCACMACAGGAATTATTCTTCTTCAAGACATAATTGCCATCTACTTTTGATTTTTACCAAGAAATCTGAGATCAAGGCTGCACTGTTGAAGCTATGTACAAACACCAAGGAACAATTTCCAAAGTGAGATGCTTATAATGTAAATCTCCTGAAAGGGCAGTGCCACCCCTGCCTTTGGCTGCAGTGACCCAATGCAGACTTACATTCAGCATCCTACGTGGCTTGAACTGGTTGTATACTTTATATCAGCAGGGTGAGCTGGTATAAAGGGATTTGAGGTAGCTCGGGTCATTAGTCATTATTTTATGACTTTATTGTACCTTTTTATAAACAGGGATTAATAAGGTTAGCAACCTTCTTTAAACCATAGCAACCATAGGAGAAGAAAGGTAATGAAAACATATGATAAAAAGAGGGACACAACAGTAAGAGAATTTTCTCGGGAATCTAAAGTAGTAGCATTAAAAATAAAAGGTATCTGTTTTTCCTCTCCTCTCCTCTCCTCTCCTCTCCTCTCCTCTCCTCTCCTCT
>NW_020456021.1:3477106-3479680 GCF_003342845.1 Nothoprocta perdicaria | reverse complement strand
TCCTCTCCTCTCCTCTCCTCTCCTCTCCTCTCCTCTCCACAGGTTTAATCATAGTAACAAAATAATAGACTACTGTCATGTATTGAAGAAGCCGTAGAGAGTTACAATAAAACTCATTTTTTAAAAGTATTTGGGTGCTGAAGAATAAAATGAGCTAAAAGAACTATGATTACAGTTAAAACTAATTCTTTGACTAGGGATTTCTGTSAAGAAAAAAAGACTAATCAGATTCTTTCATTTCATTCATTCATCATGATTTTCAAATTTCAAATCTTTTAATAACCATGAATATTTGAAATCTTTTTTTCTCTTTTCTCTGGTGAATTTTGCTTCCATGCATATCTTGCCTSTCAGACATATTTTATGCTCTCTCAGTGACAGTCAAGTATTCCTGACCATCTTCAGTGTTTTTAAGATTCATCTAACTTTCCCTCTGTGCTCATACATTTGCCTGGATCTGATGTATCTTTCTCCTCTCCTGACATAGCCCTTTTCTCCCACAATATTAACAAATATTTAATATTTTTATATTGATTTATTTTTATTAGTATCATAAAGAACATTTTGGAAAGAACAGTAATAAAGAAAAATTATAGTTTCTACAGTACCAGTTCAAGCTTTCATTTATTAATGCATCTGTTTGCTAAATGTAAGCAGAGAAAAACAAGGAAATCAAAAAGGAAGACTCTTCTAGCAGCAGCATCTGGGATTACCTGCTAATCAATTTGTTTCCTAGCACCTTACTGGTCAATCAGAATGTTTGCACTCTGTCCATGATGTATATGTTTTCTWTTTTAAATTAAAACTTACAGTATATAAGAAGACCAAAATATATGTCTTTATAGAAATGCTAGTATCATTATAGAAAGATTGACTTTGATTTGTGTGCTTCAATGTCAAAACTACAGTAGAAAGGATCATCTACATCTTTAAGCTAGAAAATTGTTATATTCAGTAAATAGATGATAATCAGGCACACAATTAGTAAAATATCTTCCACATATTTGACTGAGCCACAATAAATCCTTTTGAAAAATATTACACACAAACTTACTGTACTTAGGGTAGGTATATATGTAAAAAGTATCCAAACTCATACTGGAAAAAGGAAGGGTTTTTTACTTGTACTTCTTCGATTTCACAATCTGAAGACAGCATAGCTTTTGATTTTGCCATCAACATGGTAATACAGRAATATATTTATTAGGTTTGACCAACAACTGCTGTAGCTCTGCATGAAGTAATTGTAATATGCATCTAGCATATAACGTATATATTTAGCATATATCTAGTATATATCTAGCATATATCAGCAGGAGACCAGGGGAAACCATGGTCYCTACTCATCAGAGAGCTTGCACCAGGAAGACTGTGGCAACACAGACTGAACCACCACAGAAGCATGCGGCAGTCCAGTCTCTAGCTGTGAGAAATGCCTGAGCCTCTCCTTGGTCCCAGGGAGTGGTGAAAACGCTGCCTGCCTTAGGTGTGAGCAGGTGGAGGACCTGCTTAGCCTGGTGGTGGAGCTGAAGGAGGAGGTGGAAAGGCTCAGGGCCATCAGGGAGTGCGAAAGAGAAATAAGACTGGTGGAGCTGTGTTCTGCTGTCCTCCCAGGAAAGGCACCCAGTGAACCACCCGGTTCAATCTGGAAAGCCAGCACCCTCTTGCCACAGGGCAGAGGGAAAAGAATTAACAGTATCCAAGGACAAACAACAGAGGAAAAGGGTCCATCTCTGGGGTGGCAGGACAACCCCTCCCCAGCMTACCTCACCCCCACCAGTCTCCATATCCAACAGGTATGAGGCCCTGGAGCATCAGGAGCAGTTAGATGAGGATGCCAACCAAGGCCCATCCAGGGGGCTGTCTGCAGAGACAGCATCATCAGCTCCATGCCCTGAGGCTGCTCCCCCGAAGGAAAAGAGGAGCACTCGGAAGAAGCGGCGGGTGATTGTTATGGGTGACTCCCTGCTGCAGGGCACGGAGGCACCCATCTGCAGACCTGACCCCTTATCCAGGGAGGTCTGCTGCTTGCCAGGGGCTCGAATAAGGGATGTTACAAAGAGGCTCCCTCGGATGGTCCAAAACACTGACTATTATCCCCTGCTGCTTTTTCACGTGGGTGCTAATGATGCCATGGGGAAACTCTCCAAAATCAAGAAGGATTACAGAGTCCTAGGTGTGGCTGTAAAAGAGATGGGAGCCCAGGTAGTGTTCTCCATACTTCSAATTAAKGGAATGGATTCAAGTAGGAGAAAAYGGATATTTGAAATCAACAACTGGCTGCGCCGCTGGTGATGGCAACAAGGTTTTGGATTCTACGACCACAGGACTCTGTTTGATGACCACCAGTTAGTGGAGGGTGACGGGATCCACCTCACCAAGAAGGGCAGGTGTGTGTTTGCCACAAGACTGGCCAATCTCGTTAGGAGAGCTTTAAACAAAGCAAGAAGGGGGAAGGGGGAAGGGGACTGGGCAATCAATCCCATACAGCCTAAGTCAATGGGCATCCAACAGTCCTATGGTGGTGGGGAAGTATGGCTAGGACATGATTATAGAGGGTCCTCTCTCACACTT